>NC_085007.1:8308203-8318203 GCF_963854185.1 Sardina pilchardus | reverse complement strand
CCACTCTCCCTCTCTCGTACCATCCCCTGCAACCCCCCCCCAACACACACACACACACTCACACACACACACACACACACACACACACACACACACACTTACCCCCCCCCCCCCACACACACACTTACCCCGTTTCCCACCCCACCCACTTACTCTTCTCCCATCCAGTTCTCAGTACATTCATGCCATGTGGATCCTTGTTGTAGTATCTTTATATTAGTATATTACTGTTCTTTTAAGTCACGTTGATTTGTTATTTTATCATCCTGTTCACATTGTAGTCTATGTTGTGTGTGTGTGTGGTGTCTTATGCTACTGGGACCTTGAATTTCCCCTTGGGGATCAATAAAGTATCTATCCGTCTATCTATCTCATACCCACCCTCTTCCACCCCAATCTCTTACCCTCCCAACTCCCTCACTCTCTTACCCCCCAGCCCTAACACCCACCCACCCCCTTACACACCCACCCACCCCCTTACACACTCACACACACACACACACACACACACACTCTGTCTTCAGTCCTGAGGTTTTTCCAGCCTACCACCTCTGCTTGTATAAAATATTTATTCTGACTCTGTCTGACAGTGTTTCTTTCTTTTTTTTTTATCCATCTTGTAGTTTCTTTCCAGATGTCACTAGATGTCACCCAACTTTGGGTTTGGGCCTCAGTCCATGTGTGCAGTCTGCAGCAGACCCTAGTGAGGGCTAAGGGGCTGGCATCCGCGTTAGCTCAGACAGAGCCAAAGCCTCGGTGCCAGTACCCATAAGCCCATGCAGGGTCTGGAGTTGCTGCTGCTACTGCTGTACACTGACAGGGACACTAATTTCTTTAAACACTGCGGCACTTTCTAATCTGTGGTCTGCACATTGAACACAGAGTGGAATCCCTGTGTTAAGTCTGCGCTCCACTTCAGTGTTAAATGGACTCGGCTAGATCAGCTCCATCACATCGTGTGTGTTAGTTTGTGTGTGTGTGTGTGTGTGTGTGTGTGTGTGTGTGTGTGTGTGTGTGTGTGTGTGTGTGTTAAGTCTGCGCTCCATTTCAGTGTTAAATGGACTCTGCTACATCAGCTTCATCTCCGTTCCTCGCAGCTCCTGGGGTTTCTTGTGAAGTTTGTGACCTTTCTGACTTCTTGTTTATTTTCTCTCCCTCTCTCAGAGAATGCTAATAAAGCCTTCTTGAAAGTGGCGTGTATGTGTGAGTATGTGTGTGTGTGTGTGTGTGTGTGTGTGTGTGTGTGTGTGTGTGTGTGTGTGTGTGTGTGTGTGTGTGTGTGTGTGTGGGGGGGGGGGTCCAGAGGTTTGTACTATGCTCCCTGTGTACGGGTGTAATTGAGGGAAAGTGGAGAGGGGACTAATTTTTCAAAAGCCCTGTGGAGAACACTCGAGCGCACACACCAACCTAACGCCGCCCTCCGCCCGTTCGGCGGCTTATTAAATGCTGGGAGAGAGCCGTAACGGCAGTCGTTGTGGCCGTGATTTGCGTTGTGTGGGCTCGTAAACGAGCAGAGCACACAAACCTTCGAGGTTCAGTTCGCCGCCGAGGAGAGTGGGTGGAAAAAGAGAACAAGGAAATTAAAAAAAAAAGTGTGTTTTCCTTAACGAGCTCGGCACTGAATCTCCCTCATTGTGCAGGCGGAGCAGGTGTGTTTTGAAAATGACACACCGAAAATATCGATTCATTTTCCACCTACTCGTTCACGTTAAAAAAGGGAGCTTTTTTTTTTCCCTGGCTAAAAGTAATACGGTTCTCAGTGGGACGTAAAAGCTTTTCGATGACCACCAATGGACATAAAAGCCTTCAGATCATGCTAAATTGCAGTACTCCCACAGAGTGGAAGTTATCGTGCTTGAGAAGCTATGCACACAATTATGCATCATTATTTGTCTTGTGGGTGTGTGTGTGTGTGTGTGTGTGTGCGCGCGCAATCTGCTCATATGTTTATACATGTGTGTGCGTGTGTTTATGTGTGTGTGTGTGTGTGTGTGTGTGTGCACATTTATATGTGTTTATGCCTACATATGTGTGTGAGTGTGTGTGTCTGTGTACACACGTGTGTGTTTATTTGTGTGTGTACATTTGTTAAAAAGAGAGTGAAGTTCTCAGTTCTCAGAAGCTTTTAGTTCTCTGGTCTTCTGCAAGGCATTTATTTCAGATTGTCTGGCCCCATGACTACTCTCTGTTCTAGGAGATGGCTGTTAGCCGTTCTTCTGTCATTGCCATTGGTAGCAGTTTGTCTGACGTGTTTACTGTCAGTGTTGGTGATAGCTGATAACTGTTGGCTACTGTTAGTGTTAGCTGGCATGGCTAGTGTTAGCTGCAGCTGGCATGGCTACTGTTAGTGTTAGCTAAGAGCTATCAGCTGGCATGGCTACGGTTGGTGTTGATGACTCGTAGACTACTGCATACATTACACACACACACACACACACACACACCCTTACCTGGTCTCTGATGAGACTGTAACACACGGGGCACTCCTCGCACTGGTGTGTGTGTCGGTTGTGGAAGTAGTTCATCTCACACTTGTCACACTTATAGCCCACGAAACCCTGGCGACACGGGCAGGTTCCGTTGCTATGGCACTGCATGGAGACGGAGCCCATTGGGTCACAGTTACAGGCTGAGGTGGAGGGATAGAGGGATGAGATGGAGAGAGGGAGAGAGAGAAGAGAGAAGGAGAGAGAGGAAGAGATAAAGAGAGGGAATGAGAACGGGAGAGAAAGACATAGAGAGAGGGATGATGTGTTTTTACATTCGGCTTGAAGTTTAATGGATGTTTTCCTGCAGAGCAAAAAAGCAGAAGTGTTCTGTTAAATTGACAATCTAATCCCCTTAATTGACAGTTTAATGAGGTAGAACTAATTTGTTTCTCTGAAGTCAATCATGAAATTGAAATTTCAACAAAGTGAAAGTCATAAAATATCACAGACATCGGTAAATTATATATGGGTTAAGTTCAGGCTGTGTTTTTGATGTAAAAATTAAAAGATGCTTTTTTGCATACATACAATCCAACGATGCGCCAAACTGGACTAATTTGTGCTGACACTCATGTATGTGTGTGAGTGTGTGTGTGTGTGTGTGTCTATGTGTGTGTGTGTGTGTGTGTGTGTGTGTGTGTATGTATGTGTGTGTGTGTCTGTCTGTGTCTATGTATGTATGTGTGTGTGTGTGTGTGTGTGTGTGTGTGTGTGTGTGTGTGTGTGTGTGTGTGTGATGCTACTGTACCTCTGCACCCTCTGGACGAGAAACCAAAGAACCCCAGGCGACAGGCGTCACACGACGTCCCCTGCACCCCCACGCGACACACACACTGGCCCGTGATTGGATGACAGGCCGGCGATGAGGAGCCAATGGGATTGCAGTTGCATCTAAGCGAAGTAGAGCGAGAGAGGGAGATGAGAGGCTGGTTCTGAACCCAACCCAAATCCCACGGATAGAAAAGTCACCAGTGTGTCTTTCTGTCTCCATGTGTCCTTTGACAGGCTAATCCACGGAGATTAGGCCCAGGGATTACGGATGCGGACGCCACTCCCAGGTGTTCAATTAGACCGAGATTGATGTGCGCCGGAGTGACCTCCAAAAAAGTGATTACCCACAACCCACCTCTCGCAGCCGTTGCCCGGCCGCAGGTTGAAGAAGCCGGGCTCGCACTGACCGCAGTCGCGTCCGCTCACGTCGCTCAGGCAACGGCACATGCCCGTCACGGGGTGGCACTCGTGCGGAGACCCAGAGGTGCCCGCAGGATTACAGTGGCATGCTGGGAAAAAGTAAACAAGTCAAACAACACAAACACAAACACAGATAAAAAAAAAAAAACATGCCAGGCCGTCACACTTGATGTAAACACAACATGGTCGCCCCAGATGCTAACGAACACCAGGCCCGTCACACTTCAGTGACGTCCAAAATGGCCGCTCAAGAGTCAAGCCGCGGAACCATCTAGAATAACACTGAGGCGCATGATGTTTCAACGAGTAACAACAGCATCTAGCAGTAAATATATCTATACTGTGTATCAAATCATATAAGCACATATAAACATGTAGCTATATTTACATCAATCCATATATAAACATCTAGCTATTTAAATCAAGTCATATATAAACATCTAGCTATTTACATCAATCCATATGTATAGACTTTCGTTTCCATTACTACCGCTCCACTGACGTCAATGTCCATCTTCCCTGTAGTGTGAAGCATTGTGTGTACAGAGTAACACGTCATTTTATCTATCCTGTGTGGCTAAGTAGACTATCAGACGCAGTCCTCTTTTGTTGAAATACTTTCATCAATTCAGCCGGCATGCCCATCTGAGTGTTCTAAAAGGTTGGAACACCCAGGCAGATTTCTAAAGCCTTTCACTCTTTTCAAGACATCACACAAAGATCTGAAAGAATAAAGATTAGCTCATCCTACTCGGCATTTCAGATTGACAGGAAACACACACACACACACACACACACACACACACAGACGCACTCACACACAGACACACACACACACACACACACACTCTCTTGCTCTCTCTCTCTATCTGTCTCTCTTTCTCTCTCTCTCTCTCACACACACACACACACACACACACACACACACACACACACACACACACACACACACACTATGGCTATAAATCTATTCCATCCACACACCACTCTGCACACTAGTACAGTATGTAAGGGATTTAGGATGGATGGTCAATCTCCCTCTCTCCCTCTCTTTCTTCCTGTCCATCAATCTCTCTCTCACACACACTCACGCTTATACACACACACACACACACACACACACACACACACACACACACACTCACACACTCACACACTCCGACACACTGTTCCGTCAGCTCATACAGGGTTATGTCTTTATTTTACATGGCGCGGTGCAGAGGCCAGATCATGATGACAGGTGTCTTTGCTGAGCCAATTTATCTTCTCTGTGAAGAGACAGACAGTCTCTATCGCTCACTCACACCCACACACACACACACACACACACACAGTTTCTATCTCTCTCTCTCACACACACACACACACACAGACACACACACACACACACACACACACACACACACACACACACACACAGTCTCTCTCTCTCGCTCTCTCTCTCTCTCTCTCTCACACACCCACACACAGGCATGGACTGGCCATAGGGCATACCGGGCAATGCCCGGTGGGCCGACGCATATATTTGGGCCGAGGCTGTCAATTTAATAATAATGAAAAAATGATTAGGCTCATTTACGGACCCAGCAGGGACAGATTTAGGAGGAGGTCAGAATAGCGACTGTGAGGCAGGTAAGAAGTAGCCGAAATGTTGGCTGAACTTTTTGGGCGCAAAACGACTGCTTCTTCCCCTTGCTTCTTTTAGATGTATCAACCTGCCTATGTAGGCTTCAGCACCCAGTTAAGCAAAACAAAGTTTTATAGTGTGAGCGCGTCTTTTTGTGTGGTTTCTGTGTAGGCCTTCCCCTCTCGCATGCATTTGAATTGCAATACCCATCAAATTAACGAGTTGTCGGCTCGCCATCAACCTTCTGAAATCTTAAGACAGTCACGATTGGTCGAAATTGTTGTCAATCTTGACGCAGTGCAACAAGCAAACTATCAAATTTCTTTGCGACAAGCTGACACCCATACACACAGACATGCAGTCAGACGCATGGAATGAAACAGGAATGGTGATAGCCCATGGAATTAACAATGAAAATGTTTTGGGATGTGTAGCCTATACATCTTCACTAAATAGTAGCCTATCAAGGTGAATTGTTGGCTAAAACTCACAACGCTCAACATAAATTATAGCAGGTTTTATTTAGTGAAGCATTTAATAGCATATGAGTTTTGTGCACAACCTCATCCTTGCTGGTTTAAAGGTCACTCTAGTGTGTGTGTGTGTGTGTGTGTGTGAGAGAGAGAGTATAATAATAATTCATATTTTTTTAGCAAGGGTAGGCTAGCCTACTCGCTTCCTTGCAGGCTACTGCGGTTTACTTAAATATTTTTTACAAACAAAACAGTGTGCACATACAGTATGTTTTATCGTGTAAATTATCATGGTGGGCCACTATGGCCAAAAATGCCCGGGCCGTTTTTTGGTCCCAGTCCAGCCCTGCCCACACACACACACACACACACACACACACACACACACATACTGTGCAGCGATGCATGCATGCACACAGACTAACATACTTACACACAGGGCTGTGCAATTAATCGATTTTAAATTGTAATTGCAATTATGTGTTTAAAGGGACACTTCACCGACTAGCATTAAGCTTTGTATCTTTAGAAAACCAGTCATGTTTTTGAATCGTCATGCATCATTTTACATCATTGAAAGCAGGAAGTCCTATTCATGAGTTTCATTGAAATCCGTATTTCTGCTGTGCTGCTGCCCCTAAATCTCTCAGCCTGTCTTTTAGTGCTGCGTCTATAGTATCTCCTCCACTGCCTCATCAGCCTGTTGGCGTGGTCGGGGGGGGGGGGGTGGGGGGGGAATATGAACCGATCTCATTTGCAGCTGCACTGCATGAAGACTTGAGAAAGACTTAACGCAAAGTCATCCAACTCTCTCTCTCTCTCTCTCTCTCTCTCTCTTTCAATCCACCCCCCCAAAACTAGAAAGACAATTCCCCAAAATGCAGAACTTTCTGTTTCCATTTCACCTTCCCTCCACATCTCTCTCTCTCTCTTTCTCTCTCTCTCTCTCTCTCTCCTACTGCTTTCTACCTGGTTCCTCCGCTCCCTCTCTCGTGGAGTGCTTGTCTTGAGAACAGCACACAGTGTGAGTCACTCAACACACTCTGCAGTGGAATCCAAAAGCCCAAATGCCACAGAACGGGCCTGCTGTGTTCTGAACTCCATCCAGTTTGACACCTGCAGCACCTCCTCTGAAGGGTGGGCTGGTGGGCTAGCTGGGCTGACATCTCCATCCACTGTGTCATTTAAAGCGGGGTACACACACATTTATAAATCTCAACCGATTTTTTTGTGTGAGAAAACTCACACATGACGATAAAAAATATTTCTCGGCTGCCCTTTGGAACACCCCACACACTACAGGATTTCCAGTCGCAAATATTGAACATATTTACGATGATCGGCGCCAAACGTTTTACGTCGCGTCATAAAGGCTATTGTCGGGAGAATTTTGACTCTTAACACACCACACACTACAAGACAATCTCATAAGATAATCTTAAGAGTTTAAGATAATCGGCCGTTGTCTGTCTTTGGTCGAAAGGGGGGAAATCGGGGCATATAACATGCACACTCACACACTTGTACACACACACACACACACACACACACACACACACACACACACACACACACACACACACACACACACACACACACACATGCTCACACAGTGGGCTAGCTGGGCTGAGATCTCCATTCACTGTGTCAGCTAACAATGTCTTTGAGTTAATCACGAGCCAAATGATCTCTAGATAGCAGTGGAGTTACATGCCAGATCAGGGCCAGATCAGAGCCAGATCAGGGCCAGATCAGAGCCAGATCAGAGCCATATCAGAGCCAGATCAGGGCTGCCTCAGAGACGGGCAATGTTGCAACACCAGTGTGTTGCCTCCTACCTGTTCAGTGGCTGCCGGGGCTACAGAGAGCCTAATAGCTCTGCTTGTTTGGCTGTGACAAAGCTCCCTGGGCTGCTGCCCTGTTCGAGGGGATTAAAGTGTGTGTCATGCGGAATCCTAGAGCTCTGTCTAACACACCTGCAGACGTCCCTGCGCTCGGTCGGAAGCTGTGTTGATGGAGGCTCCACTCGCTCACCTATTAATCTGTGATTTAGTGCCCTCACACACACATACACACACACAAACAGACAGTACACACACACACACACACACACAGTACATGCACACGCACACGCACACGCACACGCACACGCACACACACACATACAGTACACACACACACACACACACTACACAGTACACACAATCATCCTGCTATTAATCTGTGATTTAGTGCTCTCGTACTTCTGAACTTTTAAGCTCCTTGAAAAACATGTTCTTTCCCCGTTCCCCATCCTCAGAGGCGGTCCCTATGGAAACGCTAATGGCACTTTTCAGAAAAATGATTTTAAAGTTCCCAGAAGCCACACACACACACACACACACAAACACTTTGTCTCGCTGACAAAAAATACACCCACTCATTCTATCAATCATGCCTCCACTAATTCACAAGCACACACAGGAAAAAACACATGCGTACACACACACAACCACCAAATAACATCTATTATATGGGCACATACTGTAGGCACAGGAAGAACCACACACACACACACACACACAAAACACATATCCATGGATGCCCTTTACATCCTCAACTGAACTCATCTTAACACAGACACATAGCTCACATATACACTCACACACACACACACACACACACACACACACACACACACACACACACACACACACACTACCAGAACAGAACACTCTGGCACACTCACGTTTGCACTTCAGGGAGTGGCTGAGGTCCTGGTCCATGGCATCGCCGTAGTAACCGGGCTGGCAACGTTCGCAGTGGTCACCGGCTGTGTGTCCGAGGCATTTCAGGCATCGTCCAGTCACATGGTCACACACACCCAGCGCGTTGGGGTCCACGTTAAAGTTACACTCGCACCTCACACACGGGCGCACAGTGCCCCGCAGCCCCAGGGGGTCGCCGTAGAAACCGTCCTCACACAATTCACACCTGGTGCCTGTCAATAAAGAGAGGGACACACCTCAGAACTCCAGAACTCTCTCTCTCTCACACACACACACACACACATGCAAAGACAGTTGCTACTGGGTATATTACACACACACACACACACACACACACACACATATACACACACATAAATATATGTATATATACAAATATATATACAAACACAATTGCTATGTGCAGGTTCTCTCTCTCTCTCTCTCTCTCGTACACACACACACACACACACACACACACATTCACACACACGCACACAGGCACAGAAGACTGCAGATACATACACACACACATGAACACACAAACATTTTTTTTCAAGAGGAAACGCAGCTTGTGTCTTCTATAATAAAATGCAATTACCTGAAGCCTGCTGCCAGTATTCCCTTGACAACAGCCAACATCTCAAAAGCCGCACAGACACACACACACACTTCTCCTCTATTTCCTGGTAATTACAGATGCTTTTGAGCCAAACACTACGGCAAAACTCACTAAAGCGCACCGTCATCAAACAAACACAGCAAAGACGTATTTTAGAGGCGGAGAGGGTGTCCTGTTTATTTTCTGAGCGTGATGAATCAGAGGAGGAAGAGGTGTGAGCGGTGTGTGTTAGTCGCACAGAGGAGGACATTAGCGCTAGCGTTAGCCGTGAATGTGACACGCATCAGAATGAACAGGGAGAAGCCGCGGCAGCGCTAATTGGAGAGGGATCGGCCATCCTCAGTGAGCACCTTCACCTTCAGGTTTCAGATGGAGAGGAATGCCCAGCTCTTTGTCACGCTGCTTGGGGGGAGTAGGGGGAGGGGGGAGGGGGGGGGGGGGGGGGTTCAAAGACCGGGCTGAGCGAAAAGTTAACCACCCACGCTGGCTTTGAGGCGACCATTAAAATGGACTAATTGGCACGAAGTGGAGGTTAACGAGAGATTGTGTAGGAAGCCCACGCTTACAAATTAAAAGTCCTCTCTGGGTCTAGGAGGTGGAACCACTAGCATTGGCTAATTAGCGCGAGTGGAGGAGCCTGAAGTACAGCAAAACAAATCACATGGTTAAGGAGACGAGTGCGGCAAAGGCAGAGAAGGCACTTTAAAGCCGTTTAACCTCCAGAATGTGTTCCATGTCTCCGTGACGGTGGGGCGGAGTGTTTCTTTAACCATTCGACTTCTGAAATGCTCCATCTCTGCTGGAGGCTGGTTGAAGTGTTATCTCTCCCCTCTGCTTTAACTGATAGGTAC
>NC_085007.1:8288203-8293203 GCF_963854185.1 Sardina pilchardus | reverse complement strand
TTATAAACAAGAAACCTATGGAAACCTATGATATTTCGAACAAGATCGGCTAGCCAAAACAGTAACACTAGATGTAAACATTTAGGCTACTATGCTAAAAACTAGTAGTAGAAGTAGTAATGGACCGTACAGAGACAAGCTCCTGCCAGACGCGAGGAAACGTTATAAAAGATATCTTTGATCGGTAACATGGATCCCTATGACAGACCGTCTGGAGAGTGGACGTGAGACCCTGAAAGTAATACAAAGACACTCCGTTGTTGATTTTTTTTACCTGACGATCGTGGGCACGGACGTTACATCCAACAACACAACAGGTTCGTCCCATGATGTGTGAAAAACAGTGTTAGAAACAGCGAGTTAGCAATGTTTTACGATGTTTACAATGGTACAGCATTGGCAGCAGCGTACAAGTGGCCTCACGTATGTATCCCAGACGCCACCGCGGCGCAACCGCGAAATGTCCGCGACGTCACATTCCCATTCTCTATATAGAGTAGCCTTTTGAACAATGTTGCCGGGCAACCACATAACCAGTTCCATTTATTCTGATTGGATAATCAAAATGATCTGCCAACTGATGATGAAAGTTCTCCAGGAAATAAATGATTCCCAAAATCAGTAGTAACATACCACAACCACAATCATAAGGAACATTGACCAGCGACATTGCTGAAAAAGTTGCCCAATATATCACCATGCTTAACACATCTAGCAAACCCAGGATGCCTAACCCACACTCACCAAGCGCTTCCTTCTACTAACTGCCCTGACCACTCCCCTGGCTGCTACTTAACCCTCTGCACTTCAATCCCCAACTCATCCTCACACTTTCATCGGCATACTCAAATCCTCATACTCAACTCATCCTCATTAGGTTGAGTACCTATCATACTCTCGTCGGCATACTCAAATCCTCATACTCAACTCATCCTCATACTCAACCTATCATACTCTCGTCGGCATACTCAAATCCTCATACTCAACTCATCCTCATACTCAACCTATCATACTCTCGTCGGCATACTCAAATCCTCATACTCAACTCATCCTCATACTGAACCTATCATACTGTCTACTCTGAAGAAGACACAGTAGTGTCGAAACGTCTTGCTATAGGTAGTATTTATAGCTATACTGAAGTGGTTATAGCCATACTAAAGTAATGTTGCATCATTATAAAAAGGTAGTATTTATTGTTGTACGATAGCAGTTACAGTTGTACTAAGGTCAAAATTGAAACACATTTTCGGTACAAGGTGACAGCGAGTAGCAGTAATGGTTTCATTAAAGTGAGCCTGCGACACAACATCTCTCCCGTGTGTTTGTGTGTGTGTGTGTGTGTGTGTGTGTGTGTGTGTTTGTCTTTGTGTGTGTTCATGTCTTGGCTAGTTAGCGTGGCTGTTAGCTGCAGCTTCCCCACGCTTCCCCTGGGTCTCATTGTGGTCTCATCTTCAACCCTGGTGCATGCCTGAGTGCAGTTAGCTAGACCCCAGAGCACTCTCTCTCTCTCTCTCTCTCTCTCTCTCTCTCTCTCTCTCTCTCCTCTCTCTCTCTCCCTCTCTCTCTCTCTTCCCGAGTGCAGTTAGCTAGACCCCGGAGCACTATCTCTCTCTCTCTCTCTCTCTCTCTCTCTCTCTCTCTCTCTCTCTCCTGATTGCAGTTAGCTAGACCCCACAACACTATCTCTCTCTCTCTCTCTCTCTCTCACACTCACTCTATCCTTCTCTTGGAGTACAGTTAGCTAGACCCCAGAGCACCATCTCTCTTTCTATCTCTCTCTCTCTTTCACTATCTTTCTCTCAGAGTACAGTTAGCTAGACCCAAGAGCGCTATCCCTCAATCTCTCTTTTTCTCATTCTTTCTTCAATTCTCTCTTATATTAACCCACAGGCTGGTTAGCTAGACCCCAGAGCACTGTGACTATGACTTTCTCTCTTTCTCTCTCTGTCTCTCTCTTTCCAGGAAATTGAAAAACCTTGTATTTTTTTTTCTTTTTTTTAAAGTAACCCAACATTGGAGATACAAGGTTTCCAACCGACAGCAGCGATGGCCATAATGTGGTACGATATTGGGAAAGCATTTGGGTCACATACATCAAAAGGAAGGGGAGTGTAACAATTGGCAATGGAGAAGTGTGTGTGTGTGTGTGTGTGTGTGTGTGTGTGTGTGTGTGTGTGTGTGTGTGTGTGTGTGTGTGTTTGCATGCTTGAGTGGGCAGGTGTCCATGCGGCTGTGTCTGTGTGTGTGTGTGTGTGTGTGTGTGTGTGTATGAGTATGCTCATATTTATTTCACCTCAGCAGGTCCTTTCTTTTTTTCTCTCTCCGATAGTGTGGGTAGCTAGACCCCAGAGCACTGTGATTATGACTTTCTCTCTCTTTCTCTTCCTCTCTCTCTATTCACTCACTCACTCTCTATCTCTCTCTACCTCCTTCTCATATTCAATTCAATTCAATTCAAACATTTATCAGCCAGACAGTGTAACAGTACTACCAAAGGAATGCAATTTTCTAGTGGCTGTCCCTCAATTATAGTAAACTTGTTTTGGATATCTGTTGGCTCTCCCACCCCTCTCTCTTTCAGTAGCTGTATTATCGAATCTCTAATACACACATACTATATGCAGCCATTATCCTGCATGAAGATGCGTGAATGCGCGCGGGGGCACACACACACACACACACACACACACACACACACACACACACACACACACACACACACACACACACACACACAGAGACAGACAGACAGACAGACAGACACAGAATCCCTGATCAATTCAATGAATAAATAAAAGAGAAATAAATAAACCAATAGCATGGAGGGAGAAGGGAGAAAGGGAGGAAAGGAGGAGAGTCAAGGAGAGGAGGAGAGCTGAACATGGTGAAGGTTACAAGGGCCTGCCCTTCCCTTGGGGATCACTTCTTCCCTCTCTCTCTCTCTCTCTCTCTCTCTCTCTCTCTCTCCTCCCTCCATGTCTCTCTTCATCTCTTCCCAGTAACAGGCTGAATACTGAAGGCTGCTTCTTCCACAGATACCTGTGCACACATACAGCTCATAACTCCAGAACACTCCAAACAGTCCAGAACATGCAGGGACAGAGACCAAGCAGTCTAGAATGCACTGGAGTAGATTCCATATTCTAAAACGGATAGTTCCGGTCCTTGATTGTGATTGGCTGAATCACGTTCGATGCCGTTGTAAACATCATGATAAACTCACACCTTGACCGCATTTCGTTCTATAGTAATGCGCTAGCACAAAACTAGCAGTGGCTGCGTCTTGTTGTTGCATGGCAACCATTCATAAGGAGGGAATATATTTCTTGGCGGAAGAAAGATTATCTATGGATACATCGTTACATTGTCGTTGCTGTGCCTTCGTTTCATGAAATCTTGCTTGATCGACGTAGTAACCGTTTTAGAAAAGCAATAAGCCACTCGAGTCCGTGGGTTATACTGTATACACTAATCCAGCGCGAACTTTATGGGCGCTGCCATCTTGAATATCGCCATTACTGCGTGCCTGCGAGTATGACGAGTGACACTTGGCTGTGCTTTTCAATGAAAGCATCCTGTCAGAGAATGTCTAACAAAAGATCCCGCTCATGAAAGAAAATGTCAGGTGAAAGGGAACATTGGATCAATGATGTCAGACTGTGCCAAAACTTACCGATGAAGGTAATTTATTAACAACATAAGGTATTAAGACGTGTATTAATGACAGCTAACCTCTGCAACAGCCGCCTATGGAACCAAGGGGCTAATTTCTTAGCAGCAAGCCACGCAGTAATGGCGGCACTGTGTTACTTCCGTGTTTCGCTGGATTAGTGTATAATCGAACCCACGGCCTCTCGGGGCTTATTGCTTAATCAACCAGGGAAGAACAGGTTATTCCACACATGAGGCGGAGTGTCATATTTGTAATAGCCTATGTAACTTGTTGTTACAATATTGCTAATGTTTTGGTTATAGACATGAAGCGCTATTACACAATGGATGCAATCAGTCAATCAATCAATGCAATCAGTGATTTAATTACTATGTAACAGTAACATTAACATATAATGAGTCACAATGTAATCAGATACTTTGTAACATTAACATCTAATGAGTCACAACGCTATCAGTGTTGTAACTACAATGTAACAGAGGCTTTGTAACATTAGCATTCAGTTGTAGTGCCATGGGAACCATAAATACAGCTACACTGTTGCCCCTGCTGTCCCTTAGGGACATTCAGCCTGAGGCCCAGGCCAGTAGCACAGCCACTGGGTAACAGCCTAGCCACCTTTGCATGACCTCCACTTGTACAGAGAGAGAAAGAGAGAGAGAGAGAGAGAGAGAGAGAGCAATCCCTCTAGTACTGATATATATATTTATTTCTGTATGCTATGAAAACACATTTTTGTTCTTAATAAAGCCTTTCAATAAAGCCTATTGAAAATTAAATTGAGAGAGGGAGGGAGAACATGACAGAGAGAGAGAGAGAGAGAGAGAGAGAGAGAGAGAGAGAGAGAGAGAGAGAGGTGGAGGATCAGTAATACGAGAAGAGATTATGCTTTATTTCAAGAAATGTGAATATTTAAATTCTCCCCCAGACCAAACCACATGCTTCCTTCCTGTTTGGTATCACACGCTTCCTTCCTGTTTGGTATCACACGCTTACTTCCTGTTTGGCACCACACACCTCCTTCCTTTGGTCTCAAAATGGGGGTCAGACTGCCTCCTGTCATGCATCACCTGAGATCCATTACTATTCCACATCACGCCTCTCTCTCTCTCTCTCTCTCTCTCTCTCTCTCTCTCTTTCTCTCTCTCGCTCTCTCTCTTCAATTCAAATATGCTTTATTGACACGACAAACCATATGCATTGTCAAAGCGTTCACAGGAATAATAATAATAATTAAACAAATCAATAAAATAAAAAATAATATAAACATACAGACATTACAAACATTGTTACACTTCCTCAATACACTGTATACGTGTGTGTG
>NC_085007.1:8220703-8240703 GCF_963854185.1 Sardina pilchardus | reverse complement strand
GTACAATGTCCATGTCAAATAAAGCTTGACTAAATAAATAACTAATAATACATGTATAATCAATAATAAATAGCTCTGTGTAGTGTGGCTCTGTATTAGTGTCGCTAACGCCAGACCTCATCTCGATTGGTCTCTCTCGATTGAGATGAGGTCTGGGAACCAAACATTTGTTTTCTCGTATTTGAGGCATGGTTTACGAATGCCCAGAGCCGTTTATTGGGCGCTACAGATGTCTATCAAATGCATCTGTGCGTAGCTCATAGGCTAGCCAGTTGTATAAATTAGCCTAAACCATATGACATATGTAGAGCATTTTAATACGTCCAAATATCATTTGATAAATTAACCTTTTCAGTAGTGATAGCTGTGTAGATTGGAACAAAAGCTGGTTTGGTTCTCAACCAAAATACAGGCTTTGATGTGTTGCTTAGACGTCATCATCATCTTACTACCCCCCCCCCCCCCACACACATTTTCATCCTTCTCCTTGTAATGTGTGTCAATGGAGTGAAACACATTAAATGTTAGATAAAATCCTTACTCATAATAGTTTATGACCTGGCCGAGAGAAATTCAGTGGTCATTGATCACTGATAATTGTTTTGGAACATTATAAGCTGCATTAACTGTTTTGGAATGTAGAATGTCAGAATGTTTTAGAAAGCGGACACCAAGCAGACTGTATAAGAACAACCTCACAGCTGTCTGTGTGCTAATGCACAACGAAACATATAATCACGGCCTTACACAACAGCGCGCTTCAGCCTTTCAGTGTGTAAGCACAGCGTAGCTTGACACAGCATCACAAAGCATTTTTTCGCCTGCTTCATGCCTATTGTACACCTCCGTGATAACAGCATTTATTAGCATGAAAGTGCGCAGAACAGCAGATTGTGCTTTGTTTGCGAATGCCATGGGACGCTGCCCGGAACATCAAAGAGGCGGCAGGTGTTTGGAATGGCCGATACCTGCGCCGGTCGGATTTGCATTCTGATATCAGGAAACGAAGTTGAGAGAGAAAGACTATTCTCTCAGGCTGTCTGGGGTCTGTAATCAGCAAGTCAGATTTCAACATGGCCGGCTGTCTTGGTCGGCCAGGGAGCTTCAAAGAGACAGCCTCCCGGGTTATGCTGTTGAAACTGATGTAAGCCATGTGCTTGTGCCAAAACGGACACTCGCTCTGCAGTCACTTGCTTCAGCACAGACTGCAGTGGACAGATCTAAAGCACCACAGAGCTATGAGTTATACGTGTTAAACAGCATCAAATGCAGCTGGACATACAGCACTGAGTTTAATAGTGCTCAGTAGAATATATGATACGATATTAAATTATCTTATCAAATAAAATAGTTATGCAACGTTAACAGATGTTAATACTTCATTTGCAAATGCTCAATTATAAAACAAATACTGCTCACACCACATCATAACACAGCATATATGACACAACACAAGCAACCAAATAACCCCATTATATAGCACAACCCAACACAACACACTATACAATACCCCAATCCAGCACAACTCAACGCAGCACTATAACACAATACGTCAATGTAGCACAACACAGCCCAACCCAGCACTATTGCACAATAGCCCAATATAGCAAAACCCGCAACGCAATGTAACACGATAACAAAATAGAACAAAACAAAACAAAACAACAGGCCAAGATAGTGTGGTGAACAGAGCAGAATAGAGAACAGAGGAGAGGAGAGAGAGAAAGAAAAAAGAGAGAGAGAGAAGAGGAGAGGGGAGAGGCCTATCTGAGGTGCTTCTAAGGAGTCACTCTGTGGTGGGATAAAACCAGAGTTCTGGAGGCGAGGAGGGGGGATGCTCATTCTCTTTGTCATCCGATTCAAAGTTCAAACATCCTGTCTTCATTTTTTTCTTTCCTTGCCTCTCCCTCCCCTCTCCCTCCCTCTCTATCCCTCTCTCTCTCCCTCCGTCTCTGTCTCGCCTGTCTGTCTTTCTTCTCTGAGCCGGTTTTCTATCTCTTCGGCGAAGCAGGGGCTGGTAGGGGGCCCAGGCTTAGCGCGGAGAGAATGATGTCTGTGAAAGTTGCTCCGTGGTGTGCGCAGTCGGGGAAACACTTCGCCAAGCCTGAGCCGGGATTAAAATGCTAATAAAACAGGCGGGCAAGCGCTTCTCCATTTTGAAGCTGATGAAATATGCATGTCTCTTTTCACACTCTTCCTCTCCAGCTCACACTCTCACATTCTCTTTCTGTCTCCACCCTTTCTCTTTTTTTCTCTCTCCCTCACACACACACACACACACACACACTCTCTCTCTCTCTCACACACACACACACACACACACACACACACACACACACATATATAGTCTCTGTCTTACTTATGGAAGCAACTGAAAGACGAGCAGTCTTCATTTCATGCTCTGTTGACACGTGTAGTGTGGAGGCCAAGTAACGTTCTCCCAGCGCATGAACAAGAGGCAGCAAAAAAAAAGAGAAAAATAGAAGTGTGATGGAGAGAAAGAAAGAGAGAGAAAAAAAGAGCAAGTGAGAGATAGAGAAACATTTAAGTAAGTGAGAGAGAGAAAGAGAGAGAGAGAGAAATGTAAGAGAGAGAGATACAGAGAGAGCAAGAGAGAGAAAAAATGTAAGTGAGAGAGAGAGAGAGAGAGAGAAATGTAAGAGGGAGAGATACAGAGAGAGCAAGAGAGAGAAAAAGTGTGTGAGAGAGAAAAATGTAAGTGAGAGAGAGAGAGAGAGAGAGAGAGAGAGAGAGAGAGAGAGAGAGAGAGAGAGAGAGAGAGAGAGAGAGAGAGAGAGAGAGAGAGAGATGCCTGTGTGCTCTTGTGAAGTGACAATATGCAGTGCATTGTGGGAGCTTGACTGAGCTCTGGCGGTGAGTAGGCTGGATCCCGCTGCGTCGCAAGCTGCAGATAAAGCCAATCCATTTACATGTGAATGGAGCAACACCACCTACTCGTCTGACAACTCCTGTGCTGTCATAACATTGTAATAACGCTTCTATTAGCCCTTTATGACACCCCCTGATATGAGGGGGGATTCTCGAGGCTTAATATCCTTTGCCTCCAAAGAGCCGCTTTGTGTGCAGAGTGTGTGTGCACTCGATTCTTTCTTTGAGAGGGTTCCAGAAACTATTTTCCTTTTTTCGGATTCATGTCAGGCCAACCTCCCTCCCTGCCTGGAGGAGGCACTGTGAGTTGCACACACACACACACACACACACACACACACACACACACACACACACACACACACACACACACACACACACACACACACACACACACATACACTACTTAGACACACAAACATACTTAGACACACATGCAGACACTGACAGACACACACACACACACACACACACACACACACACACACACACACACACACACAGGTACACACACACACACACACACACACACACACACACACACACTGACACACCTAGACAAAGACACACACACACACACACACACACACACACACTGCTTAGACACACAAACACACACATCCATACTTAGACACACATGCAGACACTGACAGACACACACACACAGAGGACATGCTTCGCCTCATGCCACCGGAATTGCAGAAAAGGTCAGCTCATCACCATGAAAATTCAGGACACTGACCGTGTGTCGCGCAACGAACAAAAGACCCATAAATGCCCCCTTGAAAATGACTTTCTTTTCTTCTCTCCCCTCCGAATTATAATGTCTATAGGCCAACCTTCAGCTCCGAGGAGGACCGGAGAGATGAAGACGAAGACAGAGAGAGAGAGAGAGAGAGAGAGAGAGAGAGACAGAGAGAGAGAGAGAGAGAGAACAGAGGCTTTTAGAGAAAAGAGATTTTTTAGAGACTTCATTGATTCCCATTTGACTCAAATAAGAGGCTCATGGTTGGGCAGTTCCTGTGTGACCACATCATCACTCATTACACCGAGAGGAGAAAAGGAAGGACAGAAGGAGAGAGAGAGAGAGAGAGAGAGAGAGAGAGAGAGAGAGAGCGAAGGATACGTGAAAAGAAAAACAAGAACAGTTTGGGGGGTGGGGGGAGGGAAAAAAAGAGACTTGTTGCCTTATCAGTGTCTCCCCAGTCTGCTATCGATCGCCGTGACAGTCTTTATAATCAGTGTGTCAATGGCGGCCTGACCGCGGAGAGATCTACGGAGCGCTCGGCAATTAGAGCTGACGGACGGCTCGGCGAATTCACGAGAGCAATTACTGCCGCGCGCGGGAAGCGTTTGGGCGCCGGACGCAAAGAGCCTGCGGAATGAGGGATGCTTCTTGTTTGGGAGGAGAGGAGAGGAGAGTCACAAAAAAAGACACACCAGTGAAGAGTGTTTTGATGGAAATGTGGAAGAGGTGTTAAAAAAAGAAAGTTTCACACATGCATACACACACACACACACACACACACATATGCAAATACAGCATAAATTGTGACTTATACCATATTGCCTTGAGATACTGTGAGTTGTTTTCTCACAGCAAAGCAACTCAACGACACGGAGACAGCAATAATCCTGCTCTTGTTATTTCTTTCTACAGTTTTCTTATACGTCTCTAGTCTCGTCTGTAGACATATTTCTGCTTAGTTTACTAGAACGGCAGGAGTGTCAAGGCAGTAATGCTATAAAGCAATATTGACTGTAGCATGAAATCACATCATACTGTAGATACAGTATATTCTCATATAACCAATAGTGCTGTAACTGCTATGAATGACACGATTTGTTTCAGATTTGAGAAATTCCACCTACTACTCATATCAGTGCAACTAGTATGATTATCACTCTTCATTATCTAGAGATACAACTATACAGACTATTGACTATAATAGGCTACACTGTACAATGTTATCCTGTGTGATGTCACGATACCCTGTTACCCTTCCTGGTATTACCCTGTTTGATGTTAGGTTACTTTACCTGATGTTATACTGTGTCATGTTACAATGTCTAATGTTAGCTTGCTTGATGTTAGCCTGTCTGATGTTAGCTTAAGTATAAGTATATATCCTTATTTGATCCCGTGAGGGAAATTCATTCTATGCATTTAACCCAATTTAACCGAATTAAGCTTGCCTGATGCTATCTTGTGTCATGTTAGCCTGTCTGATGTTAGTTTGCCTGATGCTATCCTGTCATGTTAGCTTGTCTAGCCTGTCTCGTTGCTCCCTGTACTAAACTACTTAACAGCCCGGTCTGCTGCTGTAGCTGTCGGAGCTACGCTCACTCGTGCTGCCATTTCCTCTGACGGTAACGACGTCTGATTTTTACGAGAAATAAAAAGCTGCAGATCAAACGCTGGGCTGGGCCGACGCCCACGTGGAGCGAGTGTCCGAGCGGGGGGTCCGACCACAAAGAGGGCGGCGGGAAAATACTATCAGATGAAATGAGAGGCCCCTGCAGACGCCTTCTGCCTGCTTTAAAGGCTCCTAATTAACAGCTCAACATGAATAATTACAGACTAAATAAATTAACTAGTACCACGGAAGATAGAACGAGAGAGAGAGAGAGAGAGAACAAGACAGAGAGAGAGAGTGAATGAGAGAGAGACTGAGGGAGAGAGAGAGAGAGAATAGTTCCTTCCTAGTTAGCTTTGTTGATGATTTCTATTCTTATCATTTTGTTTGTTTTCATATAACAATCTGCTTTGAGTTGAGCTGACAGAGAGAGAGAGAGGGGGGGATTGGGATGTGGGGGGAGAGGGGGTTGAGTGGGAGGCAGAGAGAGAATCAGTAGACAGTGACACTGCAACTAAAAGAGTAGGAGCTCCTTTAGCAAAAACACCACTTTACTTAAGACATATTTGCAGCACTCTCTCAGTTTTAGTGACACCTTCCCCAGCCCTCAGTCCTCCAAAGCTACCCATAAATACCCTCCGCTAATCCAGGGCTTAGCCAGGCTAGCTGCCGCTAGGATTCTCCGGCTGTATTTCACCGCTCGTGTCGTTAGCGTTTTAAAAAAACTCCGGCGCGCCCCAGCGCCCAGAATCCGGCCCCTTTTGATCGCCTCATCGCTGTCGGGAGACAATGGGGGCTGATGGTGTCACCGCGGAGGAAGTTTGGGCGCTTAGCATCAAAGGGCCGCGTTTAAAACAACAGAGCACGGCCGTCGAGTGCACGATGATCAAAGAGACACACACACACACTCCTCTTACGTTTACGCTATACAGCACCTGTCCAACACACTCACACACACAGGGAGAAAAACTAAAGTGAGAGTGTGTGTATTTGTATGTGCGTGTGAGAGAGAGAGAGAGAGAGAGAGAGAGAGAGAGAGAGAGGGAAAGAGAGAAGGGGAGGAGGGCAAAAGAGAAGAGAGGATGGAAGCTTGTGTTGAGGACAGTAATTCAATTCAATGTTATTTAAATAGAAAGAACTATACGGCAAAGACTACTTCTAAGATTACACTTGCTATACTCTTAGGAAAAAAAGTTCTGCATAGAACCAAAAACCATGCTTCATATATGGTATTGGCAACCCTAAATGCCTCTTTAAACCATTGTGAAGGATCCATCAAAGGAACCCCTAAGGGTTCTTTAAAGCCTGCATGGTTCTATATAGCACCCAAAGAACCCTTTTTTTTATGAGCATGTGCATTCTGCAGAACATCTCTCTCACCCCTGGGTCCAATCATTGCGAATCAGAGCACATTCAGCAGACTTTTTAGATAGATGCTCACCAACCAGCCGGATGTTGGCTGAGGGGAGAGAGTTGGTTTGGCTCCAGTGCTGAATTACGATAAAGGGTTCCTTACTTCACCACTTTATCCATGGGTTGAAATGAGCAGTTATTAGAAGAAGAAGAAGAAGAAGAAGAAGAAGAAGAAGAAGAAGAAGAAGATGAAGAAGAAGATGAAGATGAAGATGAAGATGAAGATGAAGATGAAGATGAAGAAGAAGAAGAAGAAGAAGAAGGCAAAGGAGGGGAAAAAAGAGCAAAAGTATTGTGAATAAAGGGAACACACATGAAGGGGAAGGAAAAGAATATGACAAAGAATACAAACAAGAAAACAACAGCCCAAATAAGGGGATTTAAATAGAAACAAGCAGAGGAGTCGAGAGCTCCGAGCCCCAAGCCTCACGGAAGCACGTCTCCTTATCTAACCCTGGCCACAGCCACGGGGGGAGGGGAAGCTGGTCAGACTTGTTTGGGATGCGACACATGCCCTGTGTCTCAGAGCCACACAATCTCCACCCTGCCAGAGACGGAGAGGGGGATAGAGGAGGAAGGGGAGGAGAGAGGGATATAGGGGGAGAGGAGGAGAGAGGATAGAGGGATAGAGGAGGAAGAGGGATAGAGGAGGGAGAGGAGGAGAGGGGGATAGAGGAGGAAGGGAAGGAGAGGGGGATATAGGGGGAGAGGAGGAGAGCAAAGGATAGGGGTATAGAGAAGGGAGAGGGAGAGAGAGAGAGAGAGAGAGAGAGAGAGAGAGAGAGAGAGAGAGAGAGAGAGAAGGAGAGAGAGAGAGAGAGAGAGAGAGAGAGAGAGAGAGAGAGAGAGAGAGAGAGAGAGAGAGAGAGAGAGAGAGAGAAGGAGATGGGAATAGAGGAGGAGAGGAGGATAGAGGGGGAGAGGGATAGAGAAGGGAAAGGAGGAGAGAGGGATAGAGAAGGGAGAGGAGGAGGAGAGGGGGATAGAGAAGGGAGAGGAGGATAGAGGAGGGAGTGGAGGAGGAGAGGGGGATAGAGGAGGGAGAGGAGGAGGGAGAACAAGTGTGGATTAGCCATGCTTGTTTGTGTTCTTCCTCACACACACCCGGTCCTGCAGGGCTGCTCTAATCATCTGAAAACTGTGACCAAGGCAGTCAGAAGAACCAAGAGTGTGTGTGCTTTGGTGTGTGTGTGTGTGTTTCCTCTGGTCAGAAGAATGAAGAGTGTTTTGTGGTTTGGTGTGTGTGTGTGATTCCCCTGGTCGGCTTGCTTCAACCCTGTTGCTATTATTTTCACATCCTCTTCCATCATCGCACTTCTGACTTCCCCAGTGGATTTGTCAAAGTGGTCACATCTCTTTTCACTGTCACTCTCTCCCTACTTCTTTTGCTGTTATCTCTCTCTCTCTCTGCCTCTCTCTCTTTTTTCCTCCTCTCTCCCCATCTCTCTCTCTCTCTTGCTGCATGTACTGGAGATAAAGAGAGCAGAAATATAGAGAGACATGGAGAAAGGAGAGAGAGCGAGAAAAATAGAGAGAGAGACTGAGAAAGAAGGAGACAATGGTGATAGAGATGGATCGAGAGAGAAATAGAGAGAGTGAGAGAGAGAGAAATACAGAGAGAGATAGATAGACTAGAGGGAGTGAGAGAGATAAATAGAGAGAGATGTAGAGAAATAGAGAGAGATGTAGAGAAATAGAGAGAGAGATGGAGAGGGTGAGAGAGAGATGTAGAGAAATAGAGACAGAGATGGAGACAGTGAGAGAGAGATGTAGAGAAATAGAGAGAGAGAGAGATGGAGAGGGTGAGAGAGAGATGTAGAGAAATAGAGAGTGATGAGAGGGTGAGAGATGTAGAGAAATAGAGAGAGAGATGTAGAGAAATAAAGAGAGAGAGAGAGAGAGAGAGAGAGATGGAGAGGGGAGTTGTCACAGATAAAAGCTCCGGTCTTTGATTAAAGGAGGCCGCCTGCTGAGGATCCCTCCCCACTGAGAGACCTCTCCAAACGCAGCAGCAATGCTCTTTAAGTGGACCCCCACCACTCGCCTCGCCTCTTCCCCACCCATCTCTCTCTCTCTCTATCGCTCTCTCTCGCTCTATCACACACACACACACACACACACACACACACACACACACACTCAGACACACACAAACAAACATACACACACAAACACACACACAAGCACACACAAACACACACACATACACACATGCACACACTCACACAGTACAAGTGCAGCCAACCTACTTTCATGACTAGTCTAGACATAGATACAACACAACCCACGCAGAGAGCACAGACAGAAACAAACACATCATGCAGACGAAGATGAAACACAGACATACAAACATGCTTACATCCCACACAAAAACGCCAAATATGCATCCATGAAACGTCATTAAAAGTAGACAGAAAACAAGATTCTCCACATTTCTGAAGTCCCCAGGGTAGTTTCATCCATTGTGTGTGTGTGTGTGTGTGTGTGTGTGTGTGTGTGTGTGTGTGTGTGTGTGTGTGTGTGTGTGTGTGTGTGTGTGTGTGCGTGTTTGTGCCAACGGCGTGATTTGGGGGTCTGGTTGAGGAGCGAGAGGTGTCACTCATCTGGAGTTGATCTCTGAGTGAAGCTGTCATTCCCCTGGAGAGGTTTGCTAGAGAGCAGCTTGTGCTGGTCAGTGCTCTCGGCGCCGCCCTGGTGGTGACACAGGGAGCAGCTTGTGCCTGTTTAACACTCCGGGCATCACATGAAAGGCTGAGCTTTAATCAGGGGACCAATATCACGATTGGCTTCTATGCGTGTGTGAGTGTGTTTGTGTGCGTGTGTGTATGTGCGTGCGTTCGTGCGTGCATGTGTGTGTGATGTCCATTTACCTTTGCATTTAAACATACATTTATTCATGAGAGTGCAGAAGTTGAAGTACTAATCAAGGTGAAGTGCATGGTAAGTGCATGGTACTCTAAGTGCATGTGAAGAGCACTATACAGTAGTATGTTGGGTTGACAGATGTGTTAGGAGAGGAAGTGCTCTCGGAAGAGTTGGGTCTTCAAGAGCTTGTTGAAGGTTACATGCACCTTAATCCTTACGCCTTACTAATTTAAGGTGACTTTCATTTTTTGTTTGTGCATGTACATTAACATTGCTTGCATGCCTCATCGCCCTGTGTCTGCGAGTGTGTGTGTATGTGTGTGTGTGTGTGTGTGTCTCCCCATGTTAGGTGTGTGTTGTCAGCTCGTATTAGTGCTGATGTGTGGCATTGGCTCGAGGGCCAGACGGCTCGAGTGCGACTCTCTCCAAGAAGGTTGCCTAGCGCCTGAAGAATGCTCTATTTGGAGTGCGGCGTAGACTGGAAATAAGCAGGGGACTGAGGGGAGCGGCCAACAGATGCTCCTCGCTCTCTGGAAAGGTCACTGTGGAGCGGACTCTAGATGAAGCTATATGCATCATTAGGACAGCTTTCCAAGGCCTCAATGTTCAATTCATCAGCTGCACAAATGTGTGCACGCGGCCATGCACACACACACTCACACCTCTGCACACACACACACACACACACACACACACACACCTCCACATGTGCACACACCACTAACCTTTCTCACACACACACACACACACACACACACACCTCCACATGTGCACACACCACTAACCTTTCTCACACACACACACACACACACACACACACACACACACACACACACACCCACGCGCGCACACATCACTAACCTTTCTAGTGGCAATGCCATTTGTTAAGCCTCCATGTTCAGGTCCACTGGGCCCTATTATACTGCCTATACTGTCTGTGTGCAGCCTTGACCACCGTGCACAGAGCATAGCTTAAAAGCCTGAAAACCTCACACACACTCTGAGTGAGCAGAGAGCGCTCAGAGCCTCTGGGCCTGTGTGTGTGTGTGTGTGTGTGTGTGTGTGTGTGTGTGTGTGTGTGTGTGTGTGTGTCTGTGTCTGTGTGTCTGTGTGTCTGTGAGTGTGTGTGTGTGTGTGTGTGTGTGTGTGTGTGTGTGTGTGTGTGTGTGTGTGTGTGTGTGTGTGTGTCTGTGAGCTCTAAATGCCTGAGGGGCCGCATGAGATCCCTGTCAGGCCTCTCAGTGAAACGGCTAAGGTGGCAGAGGTGGCGGTCGGGCACAAAGTGTGTGTGTGTGTGTGTGTGTGGGTGTGTGTGTGCGCGTGTTGGTCGGGCACAAAAGCATTTTCCTTTCCTACTGATCCTGCCTTAAAAAGACGCAGCAAAAGACCCTGCACTTACCACAGTGGGCAGAGGGGAGATTCTGTGCTTTTTTGTTGCAGTAAGAAGAGTGCTGTGGCTTACATAGCCTCACACACAAAGAGAGAAAGAGAGAGGGACACATTGCTTACACTGTACAACAACAAAAACAGCAACTCACACACACACTGCAGATTAACCCAGGTGTACCCTACAGAGACCCTACAGTGTAGACACAAGCAGTGCCCAGACAGGGATATCTGGGACTCTGTGCTCACAAACTAGCAGCACACACACACACACACACACTCATACACACACACATACACACAAACACACACACACTGCAGACTAAGCCACATACAGCATAGACATAGTCAGATACACACAAACACACACACATACACACACACTGCACACTAACCCACGTACAGTGTAGACACACACAATACCTAGACAGGGATATCTGTGTCCACAAACTAGCTGCATATACACACAGTCTCATACACACACGCACACCCACACACACACAATTTCCAGCCATCTCACCTGCAGCACTGGGCTCTGGTCGAAGTTGTACAGTGTACAGTATAAACACACACAGTACAAAGACAGGGATATCTGTGCTCACAAACTAGCAGCACACTCTCTCTCTCACACAAACACACACACACACACACACTTCCCAGCCATCTCACCTGCAGCACTGGGCTCTGGTCGAAGTTGTACAGTGTACAGTAAAAACACACACAGTACAAAGACAGGGATATCTGTGCTCACAAACTAGCAGCACACACACTCTCTCTCACACACACACACACACACACACTTCCCAGCCATCTCACCTGCAGCACTGGGCTCTGGTCGAAGTTGTACAGTGTACAGTAAAAACACACACAGTACAAAGACAGGGATATCTGTGCTCACAAACTAGCAGCACACACACTCTCTCACACACACACACACACACACACACTTCCCAGCCATCTCACCTGCAGCACCGGGCTCTGGTCGAAGTTGTAGGCGCTGGGTCGTCCCTCGAGCGTGGAGAAGGCCACGTTGCCGCCGGTGAGCGGCGAGATGTCGCTGAACTCGTCGGTGCAGAGGGCCGCGCGCTCGTCGGCGCCGGGCCTCAGGAAGCCGCGCGGGTCGCGCCCGTACGTCTTGCGGCACGAGCCGCTGTAGAACTGGTACGGCCGCCACGGGCCGCCCTCCTCCGAGCGCTTGTAGATGGCGAAGCTCTCCGGCCGGCTGGTGTAGAACTTCAGACGCACGTAGGTGATCTCGAACGCCTTGCCTGGGAGAGAGACCAAACACACACACACAAACCACACACACACACACACACACACACACAGATGTTGTGTCACAGGGGTTGTGCCACGCATTCATCGTTTTCAATACAACTTCACAGACATACACACCAACACGGAACACTTTCACCGCTACCGTGTAGATGACGTCTCAGTTGTTGACTGAATGTCGGTGCCAATGTGGGGGTGTGTTGTAAATAGACAAACACTGATCAAAGGCAGAACTCATTTAGGCACTTCTTGAAGAGTCTTTCCTTCAGCTCTTCAGCACTGCCTGGAGTTTAAAGCTGATACCATCCTGAACACTGGAAGCACTTTCCCAGTGTACAAATGTAACTGCTCCATATAAGGGCCGTATCAGGACCATATTAGGACTATATCTGTGCTTTATCAGAGTTGAGATTAAGATCATATCAGGACCATATTAGGACTATATCTGTGTTATATCATAGTCAGATTAAAATCATTTTAGGGCCATGTTAGCACTAGATTTGTGCTATACCAGAGTCAGATTAAGGTCATATCAATGCCGTATTATGACTAGATTTTTGCTATCCCTTTCATGCACGCATTATGAAAAAAAGTGTCTAGATTTTTTTAGTATTGATTTTAGTACTCTATATGAGCCCAATATTGAAAATCAGTTGGAATTTTTTAAAAACATGCTTTTATATAGAAGTTATGTTATTGTCCACGTATGTGGACAGTGCGCAACAAAGGGGTAAAAAAGGATAAAATGTAATGACAGAAAATGTGGAAACTATGGCCCTCTACTTCCTCCATACTACCCACCCAGCCCTCTACTACCCCCATACTACCCACCCACCTCTCTACTACCTCCATACTACCCGCCCAACCCCTCTACTACCCCCATTATTGCTCACCGACCCTCACCCACCCCTCTACTACCCCCATATTACCCACCTCTACTACCACCACTACCCAACCACCCCTCTACTACATCCATACTACCCATCCCTCTAATACTAATCCACCCACACCTCTAGTACTCTCATACCCACCCCTCTACTACCCACCCAACCCTCTACTACCCCCATATTACCATACCACCTTGGCATTACCACATGTAATTAGGTCATTATTTATAAATATGTTTACCAAATGTTTGTTTCTTTGTAATTTAAAGCAATTAAAATCATATTTGAAAAAAAAAAAAAAAAAGTCAGATTAAGGTCATATCAGGGCCAGAGCAGATGAAGCCAAAGGCCAAATGGTGCTGGAGGCCAATAGAGACAGGAGCAGGTGTGACCGCATCTGCCCCAGAGTGGATGAAAGTGAGAGTCAGTTCTACTGCATTTCTATCAGATGAACTACAGGACCGAGACGCGGAACCGTGAAAAAGACACACACTCGGGTCCAGTTCTTTGACCTGTCTGCCCCCATCAATGGAACCAGTGACATGCAACAGATTGTAAAAAGACTCACACACACACACACACACACACACACACACACACACACATACACACACACACACACACACACACACACACACACACACACACACGTGAGAGCCCTCACACACACACACACACACACAAGCATGCACACACCACACACACACACACACACACACACACACACACACAGGCATATGCTGCTTGCAGCGTGTGATGGCAAATGGTAAAACAAAAAGATTTATGATTCTCAATAGAGCAGAAATGGAGAATTGCTCCCCCATAAGTGGTGTTGGCCTCAGATTGTGAAGCCCTGCGGAACGGCCTGTCAGGAGCTCAATTTTAACAACATGTAGCAAAAAGACAAAGTCAAAAAAGTGATGATTGCAGTTTTGTTGGTACCACAGTGCAGTATAGCACAGAGTCCAAGGCACACACACACACACACACACACACACACACACACACACACACTCATTTGCATGCACACAAAGATGTATACATACACATACACACTCACTTGCATAGACAAAGAGATGCACACACACACACACACACACACACACACACACACACACACACACACACAAACACACAAAGGGTGGAACAGTGCATTGAAAGTAAGTTGCTAATACCCTCAGGTTAGCGAGGAGACTCTGGAAATGCATTTAAATCTCCAGGACAGCGAGTAATGTTGCTGTAATCCAGGAGATTACACAGCACAGTGCCACCAAGGGGAACAAAGATTCTAAAAGAACACAGCCAGCCAGCGGAACACAGACGTCTGGAATCTTCGGCGCCCCACAAAAAACAATTCTGACCTTGAGCTGGTGTTCTGCACTCGAGTTCTGTGGCAGTAAGGAGTCTACAGCATATGCTGCAGCATACCGGAATTGTATTTCCATTTAAACTGCATTGATCTACAGCTCCCCAGTAGAGGACAGCATTCATTATACTTTACTTTCACTTTAGCTTATCATTAGATAAGTCGGTAACACTTTACTTGACGGGTTCATTCATAACACATTCATAACAGCTGTCATGAACTGCACATGAAGCATTCATGACTGTTTCATGAAACATGACTCAACATTCATACCAACCCTTTCATGAATGTGGAAGACAAAGCGTCAAAAACTTGTCAAAATAAAAGTCCAACAATCGCAAAGCAGCATTGCTGTCTTTCTTGCATAATTATCTACACCAATGACTGTATATAAATATATAAAACAGGAATGTCCAATCATTCAGAGGTCCACAGATGGTCAGTAGCCTAGTTCACTTCCCAGTATGATGAATACTTCACAACTCGTATAGTAAAGTGACATTTGAAGTAGACTTCATAAAATATTCATGAGATGTTTACAAATGCTGGAGAGGATTCATAATGCCCTGTATATGGATTACTAGATTGTTGGACTTTTATTTTGACAAGTTTTAGTCGTTTTGTTTTCCACATTCATGAAAGGGTTGGTATGAATGTTGAGTCATGTTTCATGAATCAGTCATGAATGCTTCATATGCAGTTCATGACAGCTGTTATGAATGTGTTACGAATGAACCCGTCAAGTAAAGTGTTACCGATAAGTCCAATGGAGAAGGGTTCTAGTCTCAACAGGCCCCCAAGTACATGAGGGTTCTAGTCCCAACAGGCCCCCAAGTACATGAGGGTTTTAGTCCCAACAGGCCCAGTGGGTGAGGGTTCTGATCTCAACAGGCCCAGTAAATAAGGGTTCTAGTCCCAACAGCCTCTTGAGGGCTCTAGTCCTAGTCCCAACATGCTCAGTGGGTGAGGGTTCTGATCTCAACAGGCCCAGTAAATAAGGGTTCTAGTCCCAACAGCCTCTTTAGATGAGGGCTCTTAGTCCTAGTCCAAACAGGCTCAGTGGGTGAGGGCTCTGATCCCAACCAGAGCCATATAAAGAGAGAGTTGCGACAACTCCATTGACGCTAATGTTCCATATTTTCTCAACAATAGTTCCCGGAAGTTAGGATCGAACACTCGTTAACAGACTGTAAAAGACCGTTATTTTATGATTCTAACGAACAGTCAAAATCGCTTCCGGGAACTATTTGAACTACTTTAAGTTACACGAATCACGTCACAAACCAAATTTTCTGTACCCGAGTTGTCGCAACTCTCTCTTTATATGGCTCTGATCCCAACAGGCACCCAATTAAATGAGGGTTCTAATCCCAATGGGTCCAGTGGATGAGGGTTCTAATCCCAATGGGCCCAGTGGATGAGGGTTCTAATCCCAATGGGTCCAGTGGATGAGGGTTCTACTCCCAATGGGCCTAGTGGATGAGAGTTCTAATCCCAAACCTGGTGCTCTAATCTTCTGTTCAAAACCCTTTTTGTTCTTTCTTCTAGCCTTCTTTTTTTTTTTTTTTTTTTAAGTTTAAGGTTTAAATTATATCCCCCAAACCTTCCTGCTGCTTCCGAGGCCAAAAAAACAGCCACTTGAGCAAAACAGAAAATCAAACCTGTTCGATTATTATTTATATCCCTTTACAAATGGCTTTGAAAAACAAAGTCTGTTTCCTACACTGAGGAAAAACAGCAACAGCAAAAAAACAAACAAACCAGCAAAAAAAAACCTGGACTGAGAAATGGACGGGGTGCAATCTAATCGATCTAAGAATGACAATCCTCAGACGAAGTTAATTTCCTTTCCCTGCGATCTCTCACAGAGAGAGAGAGTGCCTCAGGCCGTGTGTGTCTCCAACAGGAGGAACAGAAAACCGGCCGAGTGTGTGTCTGAGTGTGTGTGTGTGTGTGTGTGTGTGTGTGTGTGTATGGTCGTGGGGTGGTGGAGAGGGCATAATGAAGACACTAAATCAATTAGTGGAGCAGGCACAGGAAACAGATGCAGTTATTGAAATGGGAGTTTATTGCGTTTAAGGCAGCGCATAGTTCAATGTGCCGTACAAAATTAATTCAGCGATCCTTTAAAAATGAGGAAATCTCTCAACGTAAGAGGCTCCTTTTAAAACTGATTATCATACAACTGAAACAGTTGCTACAGACCCACTTCCTGCCTCTGGAAAAAAAAATTCATTATTTTTTTTTTTTTAGAATGGTTCTCTGAGTGAAACTGCTCACGCTGTTTACTGTGGGCACCAAAGCGGAAAAAAAAGGCAAGCAAACAAACAAACACGCAAACAAACAAACAAACACACAAACACACAAACAAAGGCAGACTGACAAACAAACAAGTGGAACGAGGACTGAAATGAACAGATAAAGGAGATAACAATGTGCTCCCGGCTGCATGGGAGGGGGAAAAAAAAATAAAGAAAATTCCGAGAGCCGAGTCCACGTCGGAACCACAGGGACGCCTACAGGTCAAGAAAATGGGAAGATGGACAATGGAGGGAAGTGATGAAAGAAAGGAAGAAAAAAAGAAGGCGAAAAAAAAGAAAGGAAACAATTAACACCAAAGAAAAATGGACTTAGCATGACAATGACTCACAGAGAGAAATCTAAAAGTGAAGAGGGTGTAAAAGAAAGACAGATGGAAGATGAAACTAAGGATGATTACTTTTTTTTTTTACAAAAACACACAAAGGCGCCGTTTCAAGAGAAGTTGAGCGGCTGAGGGACCTCTTATGTTCGGCGTAATTATTTGTTGCCGTCGCTGTCACAACACATAGCGCCACGCCACCATCATTTGCACACAACGGCAACGCGTCAGTCGAAATCAGCGCGCGTCTCAAACACGGGACACACACTTCTGAGGGAGCGAGGCGGCGAGGCGGCTACATTATTGATGCGTCCTCGTAATCCGGCGAGCGGAGCCGGAGTGAGAGGCAGCGAACGGCGGAAGTTAACGGGGGCTCATCTAAGATTTAGGAGCGCGTGGAGGAAACCTGCGTTTTCTCCATATTTCATGATGTTTTGTGGTGGCGGAACACTTTAGCTGGCGTCTCCTCTCACCATGGTGCCGCTGTAGTCTCATGCCAGCGCGCTCAATAATGGATCCGATTGTTGGCCCCATTTGATAAAGGACAGGGCACAGACACGGCGCCTTATTATGACATCATAACTAAGCGCGACTCTCCTGCAAAACATCGCCTCTTTAGATAACTCACCCTTTTGTCCCAAGTGCTGATGGAGTTGAAATACAGTATAATGGTCATGGCAATACGTTATCTTCATTATCCTCATCAGTAATGAGTATCAGAATGTCAGCAGTAGGTGCATGTAGTGAATGTGTGCTGAGAGGTGAATGCATGGATGCAAAAACAAAGAAAACAACGAAAGCTCTCAGAAGGACGGCAAAGGCCCAAACGCAGCCCATGCAGCCTCCCTCCAGGGGTGAACTGAGAACCATACACCTGTGTGTTAGTAGCTTAATGGAAATGCATGAGCCACACTCACGCTAGCAATTACCTGTGAGGAGGGCGACAGACATTACATTACATTACATTTAGCAGACACTTAAACACAGAGAGAGAGAGAGAGCGCACAAGTAGGAAGAATGGCCTGCAAGCTGCAGCCGTCACAGTGTGTTTTATATACTGAATGTACAGTAGACACACACACACACACACATACTGTACACACACACACACACACACATACTGTACACACACACCCACACACACACACTGTAAACACACACACACACACACACATATATATATATAGCTCAGGCATTTAGATGAGGCTTTTGACTCTAAATGTACTATAAACACATGTAGATGATGGGGATTGTTATCTTCTAAAGCTAAATTGTTGTTATGAACCTTGTCTGTTAGAATGTTATTACTGCAAGTCAAAACAGATGAAGAGGGAAAAAAGAACCCTCCTGTTCACAATGGCACCCAATTCTGATTCATGTCCTTTCCCTCTAATTGATCATGTCCCTTTTCCTCTTGTCTGCAAAATTATGCAAGAAATGGAGGATGAAAAGGAGATTGAAAAGAGACTTTGCATTTCTAGTCTCCAGACTCTGGTGTAGCTGCAGGGAGGGGAGTAATTTTCTACAAACACACACACACACACACACACACACATACACACACACACACACACACACAAACACACACATTTATGCACCCCACCCCTCCACACACACACACACACACACACACACACACACACACACACACACACACACACACACACACACACACACACACACACACACACACACACACACAGGCCCCTCCGCTGTAAAGGAGAACCGAGGGCAGCAGAGAGGGATTTTGCAGGCAAGGGAAGATTCTCATTAATTGCTGTTTGAGTTTAATTGAGGCTCGGAGGTGGAGATGCAATTTCTATATAAATATATAATTATACAAATATATAAATATACTGTATATGCATATATAGTCTTCTCAACTGAATACTAAAATACTTAGTCCGACCAGGAACTCAGTCAATTAAACATGGACAGACATACTGCGTCTCTCTTTCTCTCTCCCTCTCTCTCTCTCTCTCTCTCTCTCTCTCTCTCTCTCTCTATCTGTCTGTTTTTAATGTCTTTGATGCTTAATTGCTTGTGGCTACTGGTCCCAAAGAATCCGCGGCAGACGGATGTTTATATTATGGTTTCATTATTTCTTGTTATTTGTGAGTGTGTGTGTGTAAATCTCATCGGTGCAGTTCAGGGTGCATAAACAAAGATGGACACAAACACACCCATCCACACACACACAAGCACACATGCACCAGACACCCAAACCCACACACGCACGCACACACGCACGCACACACACACACACACACACACACACACACACACACACACACACACACACACACACACACACACACACACACACACACACACACACACACACACACACACACACACACACACACACACACACACACACACGCTGCCTCATCAGGTGAAACATTTGACCCTCCTGCTAATTATTACTTTAATCGAACTGTCCAGTCTGTTGTGAAAAGAGTGTGTTTCAGGTCCTCTGCACATACTCTGGTATAATCTGTCCCAAGATTCTACCCGTCCTTATTCAGTTCAATTCAATTCAATTCAAAAAACTTTCTTTATCCCTGAGGGGCAATTTCTCCTTGCAGGTATAGTGACATACAGTATAAGACGCACAACATATAAGACAAGACAAAAGGGAGAACAAGACAGACGGGTGTGTGTGTGGGTCCCAGTCTCCTGGTCCCAGGAGAGAGAGGAGGAGGGAGCTGTGAGCATATTTGAGTTCAGAGGGTGAATAGCCTCAAAAGTAAAAGTAGCCTTCCTCGTGTTGGTACTAGCAAGAGAACAGCGAAGACGCCTGCCAGAGGGCAGACATTCAAAAACTCTGTGTATTCAGTTGGTGAAAGACTGAGACCACCCATGGAAAGCTGAATGCAGACAAACTATTCTTCATCAGGCTATAAGAGCAGAACTTCACA
>NC_085007.1:8208203-8210703 GCF_963854185.1 Sardina pilchardus | reverse complement strand
GGTGTGGCAGAAGCGCGTCGAGCCCGTCTGCATGCAGTAGTCCTCGGGCGGAGAGCCGCAGGTGTTGGACGCCGTGACGGAGCGGTTGAAGGCCGCGTTCTCGAACTTGGGCATGCAGCGACTCGGGCGGCCCTCGTCGTCATAGCAAGCGTCCATGGCTGCCATGGCGACGAGAGGACACGAGGAGAGGAAGAGGAGGAGGAAGGATGCCATCCCTATGCTATAAATAAACAAACTACTACTGCTAATGCACACACACACCCAAGGACGCACACACACACACAAACACACACACACACTCAAACTGCAGAAACACACTCAGGGCAATCTAGTTGCACAAAGCATTCACACACAATGCAGTGCAACACAATTTAGCACATGCAGAAAAACACACATACACACACACACTCACTTTGAATCAAATGAGCTCAAGAGTATAGGAAGACCCAGCTCACACTATACCTGATAGTGCCTGCACAGAATGCCAGTAGAAACAGCTGCCTTTGCCCCTACATCAGACAGCACACAGACGTCCATACCCCCACAGTCATACCCAGCCCCACACACAGACACACACTTTCGCAAACACTCACAGCTACCAAAACACACTCGCAAACACTCACATCAACCACAAACACACACATACACACACACACACACACAGAGCTTTAAACCTATTTCAGAAGAACACAGGGACTCCTAAACCACTTTCCCCACACGACAAGACACAAGACCTGATGCAACTCCTCAGACAAACACAGTACACAAACTCAACAGCAAAAAAACATCAGAGATGTCAACTAAAACAGCGTTCAGATCTTTGCCTTTGGACTACTTTTTCACTCTGTCTGTCCCTCTCAGTCTCTCCTCTCTTCCTCCTTGTTGCCGTCCCCCTCTTCTGCTCGTGCTCTTTGTAGTCCGAGAACATGTGTCGTCCCGGAGAGGACTGAAGTTGCACTGGGACCCATCCTGTGTGGGATAGAGGGAGACCAGAGAGGAGGACCCAGGGAGGAGGGAGAAAGAGAGGGAAAGAGGGAGGGAGGGAGGGAGGGAGAGAAAGAGAGAGGAAGTAAACTACAGAGGGGCACAAAGGGGTGACAGACAGGCTCCCTCTGCTGGCCGAAGGTGGAACTGACACACTGGGATCCAATGGATGGTGGCTCACCAAGGCTTCAACTGTGCTGCATGTGTCAAGGACTGACTGACTGTTATTCACATAATACAAAGCCCACATGGCCACTTGACCAACAAAAACATCTTGAGTCTGTAATGAAATCGTTGAATGGTTTATAGTGTGCAGTTTTACTGGAGTACACTGAAGCAGTAGATGGACCACCAGCACAGTTCAAAGGTGTTTGTGTTGTCAAGGTCCTCTTGACCTTACAGCCTAAATGAGCTTTATTGAGTCAAAGGCATGCGTGTAGTCTATTCTATGCAACCTGATTATGAGACCTTTTACATAAGCTTTTTCCAGCATTTTCCAGTATTTTCCAGAGTGATTGACTGGTTAACTTTCTGCAAAGCAAGGGTGAGGTGAGGTGAGGTGAAGTAATAACTACCTGTAAGCTTCTGCTGTAGAGATGTTTTACTGAAGTGATGTTCAGTCAAAGGAAACAGCACACACACACACACACACACACACACACACACACACACACACACACACACACACACACACACACACACACACACACACACACACACAGAGATGTGCGCACGCATAGCACACACATGCATGCATGCAGGCACACACCCACACCCACCCACCCACCCACACACACACACACACACACACACACACACACACACACACACACACACACACACACACACACACACACACAAACACACACACACACACACACACACACACACACACACACACACACACACACACACACACACACACACACACACACATACACTGCTTCTCAGGCTATGGGGAGAAGCAAGCTGTAAGCTGACATTTGACATTTCAGTTAAACGGTACTCCATTTGTTCTAGTTTAAAAACATAGCGCTGCCCTTTTCCAGACACACACACACACACACACACACACACACACACACACACACACACACACTCACGCCCTTTTCCAGAGTGCAGTACTTCCCGCCCCTCTTATAGTTTTACCCATTTGGAGTACAGCATGATCCTATTCATCTCTCTCTCTCTCTCTCTCTCTCTCTCTCTCTCTCTCACACACACACACACACACACACACACACACTCCTATCGAGCTATTCATCTCCACTGACTGTGACTCTACCCTGTCTCTCTCTCTCCGGCACGCGCTCGCTTGCCGAATTACCCATAAATACATAGCAATAAGGCGACAGCAATGCAGACGATGTAAAAAAAGACACACACACACACACACACACACAGAGACACACACACACACAGACGATGTAAAAAAGGGATAATGTGAAGAGATTTATTCCCCAGCATGAGCGGAGAACACGGCCATTCATCTGCATTGGCCTTTTCGCCCCTATTG
>NC_085007.1:8195703-8198203 GCF_963854185.1 Sardina pilchardus | reverse complement strand
GTTGTTTTTTCATTACTATGAAGGGGTCCGTCAAGCTTAATCCAACCACCCCACAATGTAAATCAGACAGGAATAACTGTTTTTTATGCTTTTACTGTAACACTATCATTGGCATTTCTAAATGAAAGCATACAGTATATGTTACTGTAAGTCAATAACTTGACTGAGTGGGTGACTAGAGCCATCTTTATCAGGAAATATATCACCCTATCACATTTCCCATTATATTTAATCGTGTAATAAAAATAATAATAAAATAATGTATGCCTGAAGGCTGATCAGTCATGTACAATGGCGAGGATAAATGGAAAAGAAGATGGACATTTTGATGAAAATGTTGAAAATTGCCTAATGGAAAAAGTCTGTTTCATAGAACATAGACACTGAACTATTACACAATTAAACCTCAAAGACTAGCAACGGGAGTGGAAACACACACACACACACACACACACACATGCATGCACGTGTGCATGCACACACACACACACACCCACACACACACACACACACACACACACACACACACACACGCATGCACGCACATGACAGCTGGTTTAATTACATGTGAAGTAAGCGAGAGTGGGGGATTACCCAACAGTATCTCAATAAAACACATGCAATAGACTTAATGGCTCATTAACGATCTGTTCTTACCTAACGACATATGCATCTATACAGACACACACACACACACACACACACACACACACACACACACACACACACACGTGATATGCATAAACTGTAACTATCAATTTAAATGTGAATTACAAATATAACAATTTTACATGAACCAATTAATCAATTCAATTCTATCTATCTATCTATCTATCTATCTATCTATCTATCTATCTATCTATCTATCACAAACAGTGCCAGGGTAAACAGACGCATCTACACTCAGAGGCAGCCGTACTTCTTCCTTCATGAAATGCACTTCAGCTATGCTCCATAAACCTAATAAAGGTCGTCATAAAAGACCAATGATTCCTGAAGAAGAGTCATCTAAAATCAGTCACCTCTTTTAATATTACACACATAGCCACTGGCCACGCACACACACACACACACACACACACACACACACACACACACACACACACACACACACACACACACACACACACACACACACACACACACACACACCTCAGCATTATTTCTCAGTACTAGTCATTTAATATCACAGCACAGGTCATTTGTTCCACATTCTGTAGCTTCAGGTCATCTCCATAATGAAACGACTCACAAACCACTGGACACCAGCATGCAAAGAATGTCATTATCTGTGGGTTTGGATTTCACTTCACCTCATTACGTCTATGTCTTTACAGTAAAGACAGGGGGGACAGCGGACATTCACACACACACACACACACACACACACACACACACACACACACACGTATGCACACACACACACACACACACACACACACACACACACACACACACACACACACACACACACACACACACACACACACACACACACACACACACAAGCACGCACACACACACTCTCTAGGGTGATGCAACAGCTGAAAGAGGGCCATTAAAGTGTTTAAAGTCTTCCGAGGATACCTCAGCTGGAGAGTGTACAGTAAGGAGCATCTGGTGAGGAGAAGTGTGTGTGTGTGTGTGTGTGTGTGTGTGTGTGTGCGTGTGTGTGAGAGAGTGTGTGTGTTTGTGGGTCTGTGTGTTGAATGTGTCTATATATTCATGGAGTGTTTCCATATGCACATTTTATGTGTGATTCAAAACATCCTGGACCCCCTTTAAGCTTCCCTTGGGTTCACATCAGACCTACACACACACACACACACACAAACACCCACACAGAGAGAGAGAGAGAGAGAGAGAGAGAGAGAGACACACACACACACACACACACACACACACACACACACACACATACACACGCACACACTCCTGCCTCCTTACCAGATGGTGCTCATTGTAAGGTCTAAGGAATTAGGAGTGTAGTGGTCCTCTTGAATACATTCGCATGGCATGTCATTTGGGAGATGGCTTAATCCAAAACCATTTACCAATGTCATGACCCTATGCAACATTTTCATAGTCATAAAATCGCGTAGAAAGCGCTGTTTTTCTTGACTGACCAGTTTTTATCGAAAACAGTAATATTACAGTAATAAACAATAATAGTGCCTCTACTCGCTATTGCAGCCTGGCAGTTTGTCCTGGGAGCGATCACTCCTTGTTTACAGTACATCTGGAAGTCTGAGACGCGTTAGGAATGAGAAGAACCACGCTTGCAATTCATAAATACATATATATTTATGAATTGCATAATATACTATATATATATATATATACTGTATATAGTATATAAATATACACGCTGAAGCTGTAGGGGAGGCTCTGCAGAGAAATATGCAGGCATAAAACGAGCGAAAACGAAAAGCGAAAGAGAAACCGCAGATGAATTCGCCAATCCTGCATAGTTTCTCTTTAATGCAATAGAACCCTGAAG
>NC_085007.1:8183203-8190703 GCF_963854185.1 Sardina pilchardus | reverse complement strand
GTCATTTGTGTACTGATTTCAAGACTATTACACTTAGTCATATCTTTAAGTGGTGTGTAGGTCTAATTGAGTGCGCATTAGCGGTGTGCGTAATTGAGTGCCTGTCGCTTTAAGAAATACGTGAGGGTAGCTGTAGCCTTCGCGAGTGAAAAAAAAGATGCATAATAGCCTAGTGCATGACAAGGATATGTGGAAGCAATTTGTTTTGCTTTCTGTGTCATTAGATAAACTAGATGTACCGCAAAGCGATACACAACATGACCGCCGCTCAGTCCTGCACATTCTCTCCGCAAATATCAATCACGCTTTTGTTTCCATGCTTGCTTTTGTGTATGAGTGCTTCTCTGTCTATGAGTGTGTGTGTGTGTGTGTGTGTGTGTGTGTGTTTTATGTGTCTCTATGTGTATATGTTCACTGTGCTCTCTGCCGTCACTGTCACTCCAATATCAGATCACACACACACACACACACACACACACGCAGGCATACACTCACACACACACACACACACACACACATGCGAATGTGTGTGCCCGCACACACACACGCACGCACACACACACACACGCACACGCACACGCACACGCACACGCACACGCACACACACACACACAGAGAGAGAGAGAGAAAGAGAGAACACACACAGAATACACACAGATAACACAAAACACACACAGACACAGAGAGAGAGAGAGAAAGAAAGAGAACACACAGTGTGTGTGTGTGTGTGTGTGTGTGTGTGTGTGTGTGTGTGTATTGTGCATTTGTGTGTGTGTGTGTGTGTGTGTGTGTGTAAGGGTGCATGTGTGCATGCGTGTGGGTGTGTTTGTGCATGTGTTTGTGTAATTTTTTATGTACATGTGTGTATGTGCTGGTGCCTGTGTGTGTAGGTATGTGTCTGTGTGTGTGTATTTATGTGTGTGTGTTCCTGCATGTTTGTGTGTTTGTTGCACCCAGAGGAACCATTCTCTTTTAAACATATATATTTGGAAACTAGTTGATTAAAGGTTTCTAATGGTGTCACTTCCCAGGGGGGGATTTAGACTCCAGAGGGTTAATACCACCATCTACAGGCCGATGGGTATACAGTGCTGAATGTACACATAAATCCATTTATTTTATAGCCCCCCATGGATGAAATTCCACAAAACGTGGCATACTCCCAGAGGGTGTCAGGTTAATCATACACATGAAATTTGGTGCAGTTCATAACATCTCATCTGAAGATAGGGGCGATTAAAGCAATATTACATTGCATTTTCAATTTTTACCATGGGGGTGCAAATCACAAATGACTGGTTATAAGCTAAGTTGATACGAGCTCTTGAGACCAACATACCATAAACATTTTGTCATCCTCGGTGCTGACAAAATGTTAGTCTACTGGGGCTACATGTCCACCAAGTTTCATGTGCCCCGGTGTTACGGTGTCCCGGGAATCGTTTACACACGCACACACGCCATACATCCATTTTCTCACGCAAAACAAAATCTGAACTTGGGCTGAGACCTGAGACTCGTTCGTTCCTTTTCAAACTCCTCGACGGTAGCCTAGATGGCGCTAAGAAGCCTTTAAGTTTGCGATAGAAGGAGGAGACACCCGCGGGTGAAACCTTTATTGTCGAGAAAATCGGCAATCTGGTCAAAGACTAGGTATGTTGTTACAATCAATGTCACGAATCATATATAGGCCTATCGTTAATTAAGAACTCACCCTCTTAAACTTTAAATCTTCAAATTAATTAGTTTGTGTGGATTTGATTCCCTACATGTTAACTTTAGACTAACTTGTTGCACTTTTGTTGCACTGTTTGTTTGCTGGAACGTGGGGATGAAACATTGCAAGACACTCATCTCTCATACGATCCCATGAAATATTTTCTTCGACTTGTTATTTTGTATGTATTTATGACTGCCGCTAGCATAGCTAGCGAAGCGGTCATATAAACCGCTCACAAAAAGTAAGGAAACTTGACTTTGGCCCATTATATCTCCCCTTTAGTAATACCAACCAGTAAAGTGTTTCATATCATTTTTATCGTTGATTTGTCACCTTTACAATGAGGTATAGCTTGTAAGCATAGGGCAATCATGGAATGAGCAACACAAGCAAACGTGTAAGTAGTGCCAACGAAAAATGTGCCAAAATGGCCTGTTATGCTATTGGAATTCACCTTTGTTACTTCAAGCATTGACGATTGCACTCTCCCACAGAAATGAGGAAAACAAAACATGTTAGGCATACATTTGTTCATTTTACACTCAGTGTCAGGGTCCTCAGTAGCGTGTAGAGGATCCATATGCAGCCACAACAGCTTGGCACCTTCTTCTCATGCAGGTCACCAACCTGGCTACATTCTGCTGTGGGGTGACATCTCCCTAACTCGAAAGACAGACCTTGTTATCATTAAAGGCAATCATCATGCAGTGAGATACCGGGATGAGATTCTGGAGCCAGTGGCAATTCCATATCTCCAGAATATGGGACCAATTGCCATCCTCCAGGATGACAACGCTCTCCCCCATAGAGCTGGGATCATCAGAGAGTACCTCCAGAATTTGGGAGTGGAGAGGATCTAATGGCCTGCCGTGAACACTTGTGGGATCAGCTTGGGCATGCTGTACGTGCCAGAGTCACCAACAAAACCAGGTTGGCTGACTTACAACAGATCCTTATCGAGGAATGGAATGCCATCCCACAGCAGAATGTAGTCAGGTTGGTGACCAGCATGAGAAGAAGGTGCCAAGCTGTTGTGGCTGCATATGGATCCTCTACACGCTACTGAGGACCCTGACACTGAGTATAAAATGAACAAATGTATGCCTAACATGTTTTGTTTTCCTCATTTCTGTGGGAGAGTGCAATCGTCAATGCTTGAAGTAACAAAGGTGAATTCCAACAGCATAACAGGCCATTTTGGCACATTTTTCGTTGGCACTACTTACACGTTTGCTTGTGTTGCTCAGTCCATGATTGCCCTATGCTTACAAGCTATACCTCATTGTAAAGGTGACACATCAACGATAAAAATGATATGAAACACTTTACTGGTTGGTATTACTAAAGGGGAGATATAATGGGCCAAAGTCAAGTTTCCTTACTTTTTGTGAGCAGTTTAGTTGTTGTCAAAGTTTTTTTTTTTTTCTTTTTCCGTCATCGATTCTGAATTTTTGGTCAACAGGCAAAAAAAACATGCAGTCATATTCCACCCTTCTAAATGCAAAATAGCTGACCTCATATGTGGCACACGGGCGTTACAAACTGACCAGCTGAACTCACAGTCAGTACATTTTAGGATGTATCTCTTGGATACTTACACCTAGGTGCCTTAAATTATATCTTTTCTGGAAGATCTTGATGAGTAGTCACTTAATGTATGCAAAGCCATATTCCCCCTTTCTAAATGCAAAATATCTGACCTCACGTGGCACGTAGGCATTACAAATTGACAAGCTGAACTCACAGTTAGTACATTTTAGGATGTATCTCTTGGATACTTACACCTAGGTGCCTTAAATTATATCTTTTCTGGAAGATCTTGATGAGTAGTCACTTAATGTATGCAAAGCCATATTCCCCCTTTCTAAATGCAAAATATCTGACCTCACGTGGCACGTAGGCATTACAAATTGACAAGCTGAACTCACAGTTAGTACATTTTAGGATGTATCTCTTGGATACTTACACCTAGGTGCCTTGTATCATATATTTCCTGAAAGCTCTTGATGTGTAGATGTCATTTAATGTATGCAAAGTCATATTCCACCCTTCTAAATGCAAAATATCTGACCTCAAATGTGGCACACGGGCGTTACAAACTGACCAGCTGAACTCACAGTCAGTACATTTTGAACACAGACTGCTACCCAGATAGCAATTTCCTTTGGGCCGGATCCGCATGAAAGCCTTTAGATCCGTATGTAGCGGACCTACGGTATCTGACTGTGGGCCAGATGTAGCCCACACCTAATAAGCGGACTCGTGTTGCAGATCCGTACAACACAGAATAAGCGGACCCCTATCACACCCAATAAGCGGACCCGTATCGAAGATTCCTAGAACACAGAATAAGCGGACCCCTACCACACCCAATGAGCAGACCCGTATTGCAGATCCGTACCACACACAATAAGCAGACCCGTACCACACACAATAAGCGGACCCGTACTGAAGATCCGTACAACACAAAATAAGCGGACCTGTACCTCACCTAATAAGCGGTCCCGTATTGCAGATTCGTACCACACAGAATAAGTGGACCCGTAGCACACGCAATAAGCGGACCCGTATTGCTGATCCGTACTACACACAACAAGCAGACCCGTACTACACACACAAGCGGACCCGTATTGCAGATCCGTACCACACACATGAAGCGGACCCGTATTCATGGGTTTCATCAGGTCCCTTTGCACAGGTGTATCAAGCACCATGCAGTCTGCATTGATAATTAAGGTGCTTGATTGTATACACCTGTGGAAAGGGACCTGATGAAACCCATGAATAGGGCTCAGGATCATGACGTGAAAACTTCACGGGCACAGCCATATTGGCAGCCTCACTCCTTAGTTTACTATGGATTACTATGGATTTACTCCCACCTATTAGTGTGTTCCTGTTACTTAGTTTTTGCCTTCTTGGTGCTGTGTAGTTGGGTGTAACCGCGCAACCCACGATCGCAAGAGGAAGAGAATCGCTAATACTATATTTCTGCTTCTTGTCTTCTGCATCTGAATGAATGGATATTACGTTCGGTACGCTACCAACATGGTGGCTATATTCCTAGAATGCAAGGCGTGTGCCCGAGCCCTATTGCAGATCCGTACCACACACAAGAAGCAGACCTGTAGCACACACAATAAGCGGACCCGTATTGCAAATCCGTAGGCCTACCACACACAATAAGCGGACCCGTATGGCAGATCCATACCACACACAAAAGCGAACCTGTACGGGTTCGCTTATTGTGTGTGGTACGGATCTGCAATACGGTTCCGCCTCTTAGAATAGAATATATACTTTTTTGTGTGTGGTACGGCCTCTTAGAATAGAATATATACTTTTTTTGTGTGTGGTACTTTGTGTGTGGTACGGGTCCGCTTACTGTGTGGTACGGATCTGCAATGCGGTTCCGCCTCTTATGTGTGGTAGCCTACGGGTCCGCTTCTTTTGTGTGGTAGGCTACGGATCTGCAATACAGGTCCCATATTACATATGACTTTAGGCAGACATTCACAACATCCCCAACTGGTCACCACTATAAAAAAAACTTTGCAGAAGAATTAAGGATAGGCTACTGCTTATCACAATTTTATGTCTTTATAAACCTCATGGTTTAGATATAAAATATAACCTAAACATTCTCTGATAACTTGAATTATATTTTGTGTAGGCCTACTTTGTTGAGGTTTGCTTCCCAGCATGCATTGCAAATATTAGTTTTGAATTTTGAAACATGGTTGGGACTTAGCTTATAGGCTAACCTACTCCACTGATGTTTTGAACAATAACATTACTAGATATGACCATTGACTTAGTAATTTATTAGGGGGAAAATACACCGTAGTCGTGAAAGTATCAGACCTAACGGAGTATAAATATCCAGCTAACTATCAAACTATCTAATCAGCTGGACGTGATCATCATTCAACAAGCCGCATAAACAGGTAAGTCAAATAAATCTCATATACAAACAATGCACGTAATTGCTGTAGGCCAATGTCTGCTTAAAAATAATGACAGGTGGTTCACGTTAGTTAATAATCACCGCACGCCATGGAATTCGTGACAAAACTACTTGGGGGAGGGGGAAGCTATACGGCACAAAAATAAGTTGGGTGGAAGTTGAGGTAATTAGATTTGTCCTCTTTTTACGTCGCGGTGAGAAATACGTTCTTTAAAATGCTCTGAATCATCGCCGGGACGTTATCTTGTTTGTTGGGAGCAATCTTAGCCCTTATTAGCACCAGATCAGTAAAACGGATCCAAAACAATTTTGGACCGATGTGCGTTTGGACGCTGAATCAGGTCCACTATTCAGATCCGTGCCGGATGTCGTGGTAGGTGTGTTTTGCTATCTGGGACGGACCTGGACGAGTGCAAGTTCATATCTGCCGCAGATCCGTCAAAAGGATCCAAAACAATTTTGGACCGATGTGCGTTTGGACGCCGGATCAGGTCCATTATGCAGATCCGTGCCGAATGTTGTGGTAGATATGGCCCAGTTCCGTCCCAGTATAGTTTTGCTATCTGGGTAGACATGTGAAAAGTCATCTGTCAGTATTTGTCAATTGTAGATATGTGATTCAATGATGTACATTTTTGATATTGTTCACAGCTAGTCTAAACCTAACCCTAGGCAATGTTACAGAAATGCCACAAATTACACTTATACTTGTAGTGCTCTCATCCGATATATTTTTTAAAAAACATTTCCAACAATATTGTAAGTGTTACTGAACTGTCCAAAGCTATAGTGTTACCTTCCCCCTGAATTTTATGCAGGCTGAAATCACAAACATTTTATATTTCCCATTCATTCTCATTCATTTATATGTGGAAATGTCTATATTTTTTACTTATATTGTCATAAATGTCAATAGTAGTATTTGTCAAGTAGATATGTGATTCAGTGATATAAGGATGTAAATGTTTTTTTGATATTGTTCATAGTTTGGCTAAACCTAACCCTAGGCAATGTTACAGAAATGCCACAAAATACACTTTTACTTTGTAGCGCTCTCTTCCGATATATATTTTTTTAAAAATGTCCAACAATATTGTAAGTGTTACTTTACTGTCCAAAGCTATAGTGTTACCTTCCCCCTTAATTTTATGTAGGCTGAAATCACAAACATTTTATATTTCCCATTCATTTTCATTCATTTATATGTGAAAATGTCTATATTTTTTACTTATATTGTCATAAATGTCAAAACTAGTATTTGTCAAGTAGATGTGTAATTAAGTGATATGATGATGTAAATATTTTTTTGATACTGCTCATAGTTTGACTAAACCTAACCCTAGGCAGTGTTACAGAAATGCCACAGAAACATATTATTAGTTCATATTTATCCTTTAGAAACACTTCCTCTGAATTTCTGCTAGATGAAATGAAGTATCATACACTATTGTTCACAACAGTGGTGATCATTTGTTTTTTTGTGGTTATACAAGTGGAATAATAGCAAAAATTAGGGACGTTACCAATATGCCTCAATAGATTAGTATACTCCATAAACATGATGAAAATTTAGATTTTTGCTCAGAAACCACTGGGTTACTACACAGACTACTGATTTTCCCTTTTACACAAAGAAAAATGCAAATATTATATTTTAATACTGTTGTAGACAGCAAAACTTCTTCATCACAATTTGTGGAATTTCAGTAACGTCAGCTAAATACAGAAATTCTAAATAAATCCCTAAAAAGTTAACCAATCTTTCTGAAACTAACTGAGGGTGTTATGGGGCTCCCCTACAACAGGTATTGAT
>NC_085007.1:8168203-8175703 GCF_963854185.1 Sardina pilchardus | reverse complement strand
CTGTAGCTGTCAACTCTTTGGTTTCTGTTATAAATCTGGCTGTTGAGGATGAGTGTTGTTTTTTGTGCAGAACATTTCACTTTTTAATTCTGTTATGGAATGTGAGAGACTTCAATCCTTCTATTATCATTTTAAGTTGATCTTCAGAAGTTTAAGTGCAGGATTTACATGTAATTTTCTTGTTTTGAGGAAAACAGTCACAGTGTCACTTGAATTGAATTCTGTAATCGGACAAGCAAAGATGACCATATGGATTAGTCTATTTCACAAGATGTTGCGTCTGTGTAAACCAACTTCCGTTGGAATTTCAAAGATATCTCTACTTTGTGCTGTCAACAAACAGGAACAGGAAGTGATGAGTGTGATTGAGATGGATTTCAAAATGTATGTGGAAATAAAAAGTTACTGTATACTCTGTCAGTTGAACTGCTTTTAAAATATTTGCATTGTTTTTTTCCATATATGTGTTTTGGTTTACTGTTAGCAAATATTATTATGTGCAATGACATATTTGTTCTTAATTTTCTCTCTGTCTCTTTCTCTCTCTCGTTCATTCTTTCTTTCTGTCTTTCTGTCTTTCCCTGTTGTGTGAGTAGAGATGAGTCATCCAATCAGAGTGAGTTGGAGAAGGTCTCGGAGATAAGAGGCTGCGGAGCCGTGGAGGGGCTCTTTAGAACACACACACACACACACACACACACATACAGATGCACATGACACACACACATGCACACGCACACGCACACGCACACGCACACACTCACACACACATAGAGATGCACATGACACTCACACTCACACTCACACGCACACGCACACGCACACGCACACGCACACGCACACGCACACGCACACACACACACACACAAACAAACATACAGCTGTACACCACACACACACACACACACACTTACACATACACACACACACACACACACACACACACACACACACACACACACTGTGAAGCTGTTTAGGAGCTCTTCAGCATGGTTCCACATGGCAGGAGAGATTGCCTTCCTCCACACCTGCTTCTCAACAGTCTCATGCTCTGATGCTCCATCATCTTCACCTGTCTATCACCCTCTCCATCTCTCTCTCCATCTCTCTCTCTAACAACCTCTCCATCTCTCTCTCCATCTCTCTCTCTCCATCACCCTCTCTTTTTTATGCTCATTTCTTTTTCTCAAGATCTCCACTTCTCTGTCTCTCTATCTATCTACACCTCTCTCTCTCTATCTCTCTCTCTGTGTGTCTACATCTTTCTCTATCTCTCCCTTTCTCTTTGTTTACCCATTTTTTTTCTTGAGAACTCCACTTCTCTCTCTCTCTCATCATTTCTCTATCTCCCCATATCTCTCTGTCTCTCCATCTCTCCCTCTCTCTTTTCGACTATTTTGGTATCCATCTCTCCATCTTGTCTCTTTGTCTACACCTTCCTCTCTACCTCCCTGTCTGTTTCAATCTCCTTCCATGAAAATAACGCCTTGTCTCCCCCTACCCCCCTTCCCTCTATCACTCCTCTCTATTTCCTAAATGTATCTTTTCCTCTCTCCCTCTCTCTCTTTCCATCCGTCTATTCTTATCCTCTCATCTTTATTTCCATCACTCTCTTTGTCTTCTCCATACACCATTGATCCCTCTGCGTAATGGTAGTCACACATCTTCATTCCATCCTTTCTTACCTCTCATGTTTCTCTGCCTTCCTTCTGAGTATTATTACCCTCCTTCCACACCAGTTGGCACATGTGTGTGTGTGTGTGTGTGTGTGTGTGTGTGTGTGTGTGTGTGTGTGTGTGTGTGTGTGTGTGTGTGTGTGTGTGTGTGTGTGTGTGTGTGTGTGTGTGTGTGTGTGTGTGTGTGTGTGTGTGTGTGTGTGTGTGTGTGTGTGTGTGTGTGTGTGTGTGTGTGTGTGATTATTAGTGTCTCCATATATTACGTAGACTCTCCGTATTTATCTCCATATATGACTCTCCATGTATATTTGGTGGTTGTGGTGTGTGTGTGTGTGTGTGTGTGTGTGTGTGTGTGTGTGTGTGTGTGCATGCATACTGAACAAAAAAAAACATTGAATTTATGTAATTGTAACATATAAATCGGTTGCACATAAATTAAATGAATTCAGACTAAAAATTAATGCAGCACTTTTCCTTCCATTTACAAATTTGGTTCAAGCCATAGCACCCAAATTTGATCAACTAACTCTGAAAAAATATCTATAAATTAATTCATGTGACATACAGTATACAGTACAGTCGAACTGGGAAATTTTCAGACCCATTCAAGGTTTCTTCATTTTTTTATATTTCAGACTCATCTTAAAATGGATTCAATATTTTTTTTCTCTCATCTACACTTCACAGAACCTCACACAACCAGGAGCACTCACCCCAGAGATGATGACGTGCTTTGAGCACCTGGTCAGTAGTCACATCACAGCAGCCCTGCCCCGATGCCTTGATCCCCACTGGTTGGCCTACAGAGCCAACCAATCCACAGAGGACGCCATAACCACAGCGCTTCAAACTGCACTATCACACCTGGAGCAGCAGGGGGAGCTATGCGCGGATGCCCTTTGTGGATTATAGCTCTGCGTTCGACACCATCCTCCCTCACAAGCTATAGTGGTCAAACTGGAGGACCTGGGGCTTGCACACACCACCTGCATGTGGATCAATAGCTTCCTCGCTGACCACAGACAGAGGGTCAGAGTGGGCCACCACACATCCACGGCCCTAAGCCTCAGCGCGGGCTCTCCCCAGGGCTGTATCCCGAGTCCTTTGCTCTGCTCCCTCTACACACACGACTGCTCCGCTGTCCATCAAAGCAACACCATGGTGTTTGCGGAAGACACCACAGTGGTGGGGCTCATCTCCAAAAGGGGGGGTGCAGGATGTATGTGTGTGGAGGGAGACGGGGGGGGAGGGGGGCCAGAGATAAGGTGGCGTGGCTGTCAACATGGTGCAGGGCCAACACAACCTGCTCCTCAACACATCAAAGACCAAAGAACTCATCATAGACTACAGAAGAAAGAAAACAGATCCTACTATTAAAGGGACACTTCACCGATTAGCATTAAGCTTTGTATCTTTAGAAAACCAGTCATGTTTTTGAATGGTCGTGCATCATTCCCTCAGTTTGCCTTGAGATGGGAGCAATACATGTACATATTTGACCTGAGTGGATGGCAGGTCAGGACAAGGAAGACGTGTTCTTCCCCCACCTGGAGGATTCTTCTCTCATGGCTGAGGTGCAATACCCTGCCACATACAGTACAGTACATATATTCATCAAAACATTCATATTTTTTGGGAAAACTATAATTTTCCTAATTAAATCATCTAACCTGATTTCAAGAACTAGTCAGTGCTAACCATTTACTGGTCACTGCCCCCTCTCTCTTAGCACTTATTATACTAAATGTCGGTTATAATGTCGGTTCAAAAACATTCATACATTTTAAATAATGCATTAAAATAATTACATTAAATATTTTTAAATTATCAACCAGTACTTGTATGGCATCATTTATTTCATTCTTCTTTTCAAAGTTCAAAGTCCAAACAACGTTCACAAAGGCTTGGCTGATTGCACACCCTGGTATTACACTTCAATCACCCTCCATCATAGAAACACTACAATGTGATAGTGGCCACTGAAGCCCTGCTGTAGGTTTCACCAGAGAGGGTTAAAGCGGAGCGAGAGGCGCAAATGTTCGATAATTTCCGCGTTCTGTCTTCGCAAAGGGGAGGGGGGCGAAATCCCCCTTTAAGCAGACCTGTTAACATTCGAACTGAACTGCTTGCCAATCTGACAGAGATCGATATCCCACTATGACGTCTTTGCGACACGCCTCTTAAAGTAGACAGGAACTGTTCAAATTTTTCTTCCATAGAGATGCATTATGTTGCTCTATCTTGTCAGTATGGATCTTTGGTTTCACTGAAGCACTGATGTCACTCATTAGGCACCATAAAAAAGACTGCTCAAGTTACTCGTGTGAGGTCCAGTTGTTCGTAGACCTATGAGACAGGTGTGTGTGAAGACACAGATCTGGGGAAGGATACAAGAACATTTATTTCTGCAGCATTGAGAGTGCCCAAGAGCACGGTAGCCTCCATCATTCTCGAATCGAAAAGATTTAGAACGACAAAGAGTCTTCCTAGATCTGGCCTCCCAGCCAAACAGAGTAATCAGGCATGAAAGGCTTTGGTCAGGCAGGTAATCAAGGACCCAGTGGTCACTTCTAAGTGAGGTCCTTCCTTTGTGAGAGATGAGAGAAGCTTACAGAAGGACAAAGAGGCACACTGACGACTGCTTGATTATCTCTGCTCTTGCACAGGCTTGTGAACACATAGAGGAGGTGGTACCAAGGGATTCCATTTTATGATCGTTTGCCTTCCTGGTTCAGAAATGACTCCAGTGCTTCACATTCATCTTCCATTATCTGTTGGATAAATTGATTGTTAAGGCAACAATATGTTTGTTTAATGTAATAGCATTGTTTTTGAAGAAACACATGTTTGCATAATTCTGTGGCATGTGTTTTAGTATCTGTGACAACACCATTTCATTTTCATTCAATGTGTGCTCACCTGACTTGATTCAATCCTATAAATGGAATGACTTGCAACATAATAAGGTTGTGTTTCATATCAAACTAGACTGGTTAATGTAATTGTAACATAACATGGTTCCATATAAAACTAGACTGGTTAACGTAATTCTAACACAATATGGTTTCATAAATCGGAATTCTTCTTTATTGCCTCATGGCTCTTACCCCTGAGCATTACCTTCCTCACCAGCAAGCCTGGAAGAGTGTGTGTGTGTGTGTGTGAGAGGGTTTGTGTTTCCATTTCTTTGCCTATATATGTTTGCTTGAGTGTGCATGTGTGTGTGTGTGTGTGTGTGTGTGTGTGTGTGTGTGGCTGTGTTTGTTTGTGCATAGGTGTGTGTGTATGTGTGTGTGTGTGTGTGTGTGTGTGTGTGTGTGTGTCCGGCTACTGCATTGTTTTTTTTATTTGTTGTTGTTTGTTTGTTTCTTTATGCCATATCCTCACCCTCACCTTTTCTTATTTGTACCCATTCTCCGTTCCTCTCCTCTCCCTCCTCTCCCTCCATCAGGATGTGTGTGTGTGTGTGTGTGTGTGTGTGTGTGTGTGTGTGTGTGTGTGTGTGTGTGTGTGTGTGTGTGTGCTATTTTCCTCCTCACCTCTCCGACCCTCCTGTGAGACGGGTGTGTGAGTGACAGCTTTGTGCTGCGCGCGGGGCTCATGTTTGTAATTACCAGTCAATGACATTCAGAACTCATTTGAACAACAATAATAAGTCAACACAGCGGCGCAAACGTGGATTTGTGTCCATCACGCTGCAGTTTAGCCACAAGCGTGCGCGTAAAAAGACAAGCAAAGCGGCTCTGTTGTCTTTGGTGTACGAGTTTGTGTGTGTGTGTGTGTGTGTGTGTGTGTGTGTGTGTGTATATAGTGTGTGTGTGTGTGTGTGTGTGTGTGTGTGTGTGTGTGTGTGTGTGTGTCGCTCCCCCAGAGAGGCGCAGTGTGACGATGACGGTGGAACAGACGGCTCTTTGATTCGCCGACGCGTGCCAATATGAGCGGAGCTCAGAAAATGCAGCTGTCCTTGGGTTAATCACTGCCTGTGTGTGTGTGTGTGTGTGTGTGTGTGTGTGTGTGTGTGTGTATGTGGATGTATTTGTTTAAGGGTATGTGTCTGTTGGTGGTGGTCAGAGTTTTCTGGAGTAAAAGTGTGTGGGAGTATATATCTCTTAACATACTGTATATGCATTTGGCAATTTTGTCTGAGGCGCACGCTCGCGCACGGATGTGTGTGTGTGTGTGTGTGTGTATGGGGAGCGCTGTGGGAATATTGCTGTGCGTTAATTGAACGCATTCATGTCTAACCGAGCTCCATGGAAAAGCAATATCTGCAAGCCCAATGAGGGAGACCAACCTGGAAAATTAGAGCCCTGGGCAAGCTTCAGATTCATCACTCTCCTCTCTCTCTCTCTCTCTCTCTCTCTCTCTCTCTCTCTCTCTCTCTCTCTCTCTCTCTCTCTCTCTCTCTCTCTCTCTCTCTCCCTCCCTCCCTCCCATTGCCTCTTCCTATCTCTTTGTCTTTGTTTCTCTCTCTCTCTATCACTTCTTCTTATCACCTCTCTATCACACTTTCACTCACTGCAGTGCCTAGCTCCCCCTCCCTGTTTCTGTCTCTCTCTATATCTATCTGCCTCTATATATCTCTCTACCTCTATCTCTCTATCTGTCCCTCTTTAAGTCACTCTACCTCTATCTGTCTCTTTTCCTCTCTCTCCTTCTTTCCCTCTCTGTTTCTCTCTCTCTCCTTCTCTCTCTGTCCCTCTCTCTTCCCTTCTTTGTCTCTGTTTCTTCATCTCTTTCTCCCCCTCTCTATCCCCACTCCCTCCCTTGGTCTCTCTCCATCTCCCTCCCTCTCTCTATCTCCCTCCCTTCCTCCCTCCCTCCCTCTCTCTCTCTCTCCCCTATCTCTCCTTCTCTCTCTCTCTTTCTCCATGGTGCTCTGCTTAATGTTATTTCAGCTGTGTAGGGCTCACTGACTCTATTAAATTACTCGGGGGGGAGAAGGACTGTAGGCTGTGTGTGTGTGTGTGTGTGTGTGTGTGTGTGTGTGTGTGTGTGTGTGTGTGTGCTTGTGTGTTTCATATCCTGAAGTTAGGCCCACACATCCGCCTCTGTCAAGCATGGACAGAGGAGTGCATTAATTCACATCTGCATTATAGCTTTTTCCATAACAATAGAGGATGGAACAAACTATATACATCAAGGACACTGTGGATGTGAGTGCAGTCTAGAGCAGTGTTTTTCAAACTTTTTTGAGGCACATTTTTAAAATAAAAACAAAGTCCCAAGGCACATCACCAACCACAATAGGGCTCGGGCACACGCCTTGCATTCTATGAATATTGCCACCATGTTGGTAGCGCACCGAACGTCATATCCATTCATTCAGATGCAGAAGACAAGAAGCAAAAATATAGTTTTAGCGATTATTTTCCTCTTGCGATCGTGGGTTGCGCTGTTACACCCCACTACACAGCAACATACGACCAAGAAGGGAAAAAACTAAGTAACAGGAGCACACTAATAGGCGGGAGTAAATCCATGGTAATCCATAGTAAACTGCCGTGGCTGTGCCCGCGAACTTTTCACGTCATGATCCCGAGCCCTATTGTCACAAAATGACACACTGTAGCCTAATTCAGCAGAAATAATGACAATTTAGTCTCTCCGTTTGTCCAGAGTTCCTTTCCTTTTCAAGCAGGCCCATCCATCGCTGTTGTACATCTCTTAAAAAGCTAGATGTACATTCTTTAGAAAGCTAGATACTACATTGTCTGTCAAGTCCTGTTAAGTGGCATAGGCTACATGATATACGCACGCACACACACAAGGCGTGTGTTATCATGAACCGAGCAGAGCACGAGGCGTGTGTGTGTGTTGTTGT
>NC_085007.1:8153203-8163203 GCF_963854185.1 Sardina pilchardus | reverse complement strand
CATGTACACAAAAAGGTACAGTAAATAGCTTGAGCGCATCCTGCACCTGTGTTAAGGGGTGTATGTTTTCAGGCTAGCTCTCCTCCATTAGCCGCAGCTCTTTGATCAGCGTGTAAAAAGGCGGCAGGCCTTCAGGAGTGTCTGTCTACCCCCTGTGCTTGCGCTAATTGCACTTGAAATTTTAATCAGCAGGTGGAACACAACACACTCGCTCCCTGTTCATGATAAAGCAGAGCACTCAGATGCCAGGGTGTGTGTGTGTGTGTGTGTGTGTGTGTGTGTGTGTGTGTGTGTGTGTGTGTGTGTGTGTGTGTGTGTGTGTGAGTGCTGAGATTATGAGGTAGGAGATGGCCTGATAGAGCTCTTTTGTTTGACACAGCGTCTACGCTGAATTGCAAGCGTGTGTGTGTGTGTGTGTGTGTGTGTGTGTGTGTGGGGGGGTCATTTCATTTCATTAAAGGTGAGTGTTTGTGCAACTCACCTCTTGTTTATTTACATGTAATTGCTTTGTTGTGCCAGTGGTGGTGGTAATGGTGGTGGTGCGTGCATGCGTGCGTGCGTGTGTGCGTGTGTGCGTGTGTGTGTGTGTGTGTGTGTGTGAATACTACAGTGTTTGCACTGTAGTGTAGGCTACACAAATACTATGTATTTGAGTGTGAGAATGGCTATAGTGGAGGCTAAACACAAACATGGTTTATGAACCTCTGACATTTTAGAAGCAGAGTTTATCCACAAAATGCACAATATCCTACAAATCTCATACCACATGATACAGTTCACCTTACCAAGATCACAGAATTAATAGTTTACCCACCTCTTATTCTACCTCCCTTGAGTGTGAATAGATATTAACTCTCTCAAAGGATGCTGTCCACTTTTGAGTAGTCCATACAAAACTGCTCCGAACTGAAAGTACACATTATATATATACACACACACACACACACACACACACACACACACACACACACACAGACAAAACACACTCACACACACACACACACACACACACACACACACACACACACACACACACACACACACACACACACACACACACACACACACACACACACACACACACTTGCTCTTTGGATTGTCCTATAGCCATAAATCAGTCCAGGTTAGTTCAGCCTGCTCAGGGGAGAGCAAGATGGATGACAGTGTGCAGGAGAGGTGACCATGCTTTGCTTTATTCACTCAAGCAACAGCCTAAATCTGTCTCTGATTAGTCCCTTCCTGTCCATAACATCCATCCATCCATCCACCCATCCATCAATTCATTCATACATTTCATTCCATTCATTCCATATCATTCATCCATTCATTACAGTAATCCATTCATTAAAATGTTTCATTACATTCATTCATACGCCCTTGTCACACTATAACATTCTTGTTCAGGTTGTGGTTGTAGAGAGTTTGCAACATTGCTGTGAGTGAATGGAGTAATAGCTTATTGCTGTGTATTTCTTAGCATTGACGGAACTAAGAACTATTTTGTCATTGTTTCCCAAAAGACACAGACATCCATCCGCAGTGGATTGCCAAAATAAAGTGTGAAGTTGGGCCGTATTTTGACATTTAGTTGAGGTAGCACATCAATCGTTCTCTTACCTGCATTATACTGTATGTGGGTGAGTTCTGCCCTCTATCCTATTAATGTCCGTTAATACTGATCTCAGGATCTGTTGTGGCTAAAATTGCTATATTGTCATGCGTGTTTAACGAGTGTCTTGCAGCGCTAATAGAACAGTGACACACCTTCCCGAATATGGACCTTCCGGAAGAAGTGGGCGTGGCCAATTGGGAATCCTCAGAGGATAGAGGATCCAAGGACACAACAGAGACTCCATGCTGCCTTAATTCCAAATCCCCTTTCCCCGCGCAAAAAATTAGAAATAGAAAATAGAAATCGTAAAAGTATAGGAAATAAAAACTACCAACTGCTTAAAGAAACTCTTCTGACTCTGAATATTTTCCCTGCACTCTACAGGATCCGATTTTCTTCACTAGCCCACTTAATCAACATCCATCGTCATGAACATTAAAAGCGAAGACACAAGATTTTTTTTGTAAAGTCACCAGGATTGTTATTGAAAGCAGCTCAAATTGTATATGACACTGTAAGTGAAAGTAGCGTAACCACCTCAGCCTCATTTTTGCGCTAAATTTTTTTCAAAATGGCACCCACGTGACATAAGCGAATTAGTTCCATTCCATTGTTTTACACCATTCCATTCCGTTGTCTCATCCCATTAGGTCGTGTTCTACTCTAGCATTGCCTTGCTCTTACGTGTTCCATCATCTCTCCCAGTACAGGTCCTCATCTTTCCTCTTATCCTTCTATTCCCATCATTCCTCACAACTTCTCTTTAGTTTCTCACCTTTCTGTCTGTCCGCTGGCTCACTGGTAAATTGTGTGTATGTGTGTGTGTGTGTGTGTGTGTGTGTGTGTGTGTGTGTGTGTGTGTGTGTGGGTGTTCTTTCTGCCTGTCGGCTCAATGGTAGATTTTGTGTGTGTGTGTGTGTGTTTGTGTGTGTGTGTGTGTGTGTGTGTGTGTGTGTGTGTGTGTGTGTGTGTGTGTGTGTGTGTGTGTGTGTGTGTGTGTGTGTGTGCTCTTTCTGTCTGCCCATTGGCTCACTGGTAGATTTTGAGTACTGTAGGTGTGTGTGTGTGTGTGTGGGTTCTGTCTGCCCCCTGGCTGACTGGTAGGTTTTGTGTGTGTGTGAGTGTGTGTGTGTGTGTGTGTGTGTGTGTGTGTGTGTGGATTCCGTCTGCCCGCTGGCTGACTGGTAGGTTTTGAGGTTTCTGGTCCATTTGCGATACCTGCGGACCGTACGGCGTGACACTGAGCCATAAAGCAGGAAAAGGGTTCACCAGACGAGTCACATCTCATTTCCCTCTCTCCCTTTCACAGACTCTTCCCTGGAGCCCACAGGGCAAACTGCAAAAGAACAAAACGTGTGTGTGTGTGTGTTCTTTCTTTCTTTCTGGCATACTTGGGCACGCCTCTATAGTGACTTGATGCATGGCTGATGAGGAGTTTGAGGTTGTGTCGAGGTCAGGACAGATACATTACATCTCCTCAGTGCTCTCAGCGAAAAAGGCCTGTCACACACACACACACACACACACACACACACACACACACACACACACACACATACTAGACACACACATACATTACATCTCTACAGCAATCTCTCCGAAAAGGCCTGTCACATTGATCACTGAGTCTGCGATGACACACACACACACACCCACACACACACCTCTTTCCTACTCAAACATTTATACCCTGCTCTTTGCATGACAAATGATATGCATTATATAGTACATAGCTTGAACCTGAGATGGCAGGACTGGATGCAATCTTTAGCATGCTATCTGGGATAATGCTATGAATGTCTCTCTCTCTCTCTCTCTCTCTCTCTCTCTCTCTCTCTCTTTGTGTGTGTGTACTGTGTGTGTGTGTGTGTGTGTGTGTGTGTGTGTGTGTTTGTCTGCTGTTATAGCTCTCCTCCTCTCCAGTAGAGACGTGAGGAACAGGCTCAGATGAGATCTGGCCCACGTCAGCGTTCCTTGTGTTCTGCGTCGCCGCCATTAGAAGAACGTGTAATCGCCAGGACCTGTTTACTTGTTCTCACTGTGAGCATCGGCCACATGCTGGGTTCTCTGTTTTTGACAAACGAGAGTGTTGAGACTCAAATTCCTATCGTTATCCCTTTTTTAGATGGTTGTAACAGTACAGTGTGTGTGTGTGTGTGTGTGTGTGTGTGTGTGTGTGTGTGTGTGTTTGGGGTGTGTGTTTGGGGTGTGTGTGTGTGTGTGTGTGTGTGTGTGTGTGTGTGTGTGTGTGTGCGTGTGTGTACATTATGTGTGTATGTGTGTGAGTGTGTCTGTGTACGTATGTATATGAGTGCACAGAAACACTACAGAGCGTTGTTGTTTAAATCATATGCACACTAACAAATTTAAAAGTCGGTAAAGTCAAAGCTGGTCAACCGGCATGTGTTAATTAGTTTTTGTGACAGGTGTAAGAGTATGTGTGTGTGCCTGCTCTCTTGTGTGTGTGTGTGTGTGTGTGTTTGTGTGTGTGTGTCTGTATGTGTGTGTGGCAATGACACTCCAACCCTGACGGAGCAGAGTAACACACACATTTGACACTCACCTGACACATGTCATAGACTCCTCTCATTGAATGGAAGTGTTTTGACATCTTCACTTTCCAGTCAAACAGCAAAAAAAAAAAAAACCTTCTAATGGTGCACGTCTGAAGTGCCAGTGCATGAGAGAAGCATCATTTATCAAACCAACATGACAGATGCACACGTGCGCACACACACACACACACACACACACACACACACACACACACACACACACACACACAGAGAGACACTCATCACAGTTGAGAAAATGATGATAAGTAGACGTTGAATGTCTTTTTATTATTATTATTATTTTTTTTTTTTATATATAAACACAGGTGCCAGACAAGTTTACACATGCTGCAGAGATGCAATATGCCAAGGGTATGACAGCTCTCAAACGTCCAAGTCCTTCAAGCACGACACAAAGATAAAATGTACGCATACAGTATGATGTTTATTATATCAAGCTATTTATTTAGCAGACACTGTTATCAACGCGATAACGAAAGTCACAACACAAATACATTTTCATCAGTATGTGTCGTCATTGGTTACTAAACCAAAGACTTAATTCAATTACCACTTTATCTATATAACAACTGAGACAGTCTAAAGATGTTTTACAGAGCCATGGTGGGCTACACTGGCCATGAAACTGAAGTGTTCCATTATTGCAGTGTCTACTACTACAACAATCGGCTTCAACTACTGTATAATACATGGAACTGACTGTAGTGTAGCCCACACCTTCCTAAATGTACGCATTAGAAAGCAATGACCAGCCCGATGTCCATGGTCCTGAAAATAACGACTGAAGCATGCTGAAGAATGATGCTAATTTCATTTTCATTTACTCCCTACAGAGAGTGCAAACAGAATGCTTAGGGAGCAGGAGGGCTGGAGAACTAGGTAGGTAGAGGTGTATTGTATGTATGAAGTGTATGTGTATATGCAGATGCAGATGCAAAACCCTCTACTGTAAATCCATCAGAGCACTTTTCTTTTAAATTAACATTTTGTATCAGGCTCCTATAGGTTTTGTCTACAAATCAAAATCAAGAGAGAGCGCTAATTAGCAGATTTTGAAGAAAAATTAGTTGATTAACATAACATACAGTACATGGAGAACATTCGTTCACCATTGTTATCTAATTTTTAACGGAGGTGGTGCTTATAGGCTTTTGCAACTGAGCTCCTCATATGTATATGCATGTGTATGTGTGTGTGTGTGTGTGTGTGTGTGTGTGTGTGTGTGTGTGTGTGTGTGTGTGTGTGTGTGTGTGTGTGTGTGTGTATATGTGTGTGTGTGTGTGTGTGTGTGTGTGTGTGTGTACAGTATGTGTGTGTGTGTGTGTGTGTGTGTACAGTATGTGTGTGTGTGTGTGTGTGTGTGTGTGTGTGTGTGTGTGTATGCACAGTATGTGTATGTATGTGTATGTGTGTGTGTGTGTGTGTGTGTGTGTGTGTGTGAGAGTGCCTGAGTGCGTGCGTGCGTGCGTGCGTGTGTGTGTGTACGGTATGTGTAGGTGTATGTGTATGTGTGTATTTACATGTATAATGTGTATATACACAGTATATACAACATGTGTTTCTTGGGTACAAATTGCAGAATGATACAGGAGGTTGAATGGATTGAACAGTCTTCCCATGAATATTCAGATCAGCCAGCATTAGGAGATGTTCAGCCTTGACCCCGTAGACCCGTTATCACTAAACAAGGCCTCTGAAAGCCCATCTCATCATTTTAACGCAACGTTGACAAGAGTGCTTCACAGAGATTCAATCATCGCCCTCGGCTGAGTGTTTAGCTTATAGGCAGAATCCGTCTTATTTGGTGAATGTGTTTTGACTATTTCTAAAAATGTGTGACTCTTTGACACATCACATCAGTCAAGGTATGCTGAGCGCTATTGAATCATCTCAGTTTTTTTTAAATGAAAATGGCTTCCAGCGCATGAGTCTGTTGATTATGCTGAATGTTTAACCTAAGCAGGAGCATTCTGTGGATGAGACCTTTAATGCTCCATAAAAAAGGTTTTCTACCTTAAAACATAATTTCCATAGTCATTTTAATGGCACATAAACTCTCACTGGAGTGAATGGCACTTCTGCCACACTCTGAGCAGTCTTATTGCTTCTAAAACAGCCATGGGAAGTTGCTGTTGAGGCTATCACACCATTAATATTGTATTACTGTAATACGGTTTTGCTTCTTTTAAATGTGCATCAAACACTGTCCTGTGGCTCATACACAATGCGGCATACACAGGACTTTACTGTAAAATAAGTTTAGCTTGTAACTTGTAGGGGGAGCCTTGGAGCGAATCCTCTTTAGTGCAACTTTAATTGCTGCTTTAATGAGGTGACTTTTTGACATGCCAACGCATATCACTGGGCAAGACATGGTCAGCTCTATTGTATCAGACCTGAGAGAGATCACACACACGGTAATCCCTCTCCTCCCATACACTCCCTGATTAGTCCAAATCAATACAGGGTCAATACAGGACCGGATTCCCATCAGGGACGACTAGTCAGGCCTGCAGAGCCACTGGGACTCGACTATTGATTACATTAGACTGGACAGAAGAAGGGTTTTCTTTTGGAACTTTGGTGTTGCATAAATCATTCCAGACCCGCTTTCAAAACATGAGAGAACTCATCATGTGTGTGTGTGTGTGTGTGTGTGTCAGGGTGGGAATTATACCAAGGCCATGAGGCCATGGCCGCCGTTGCCCTACACTTTGGCCTTGATGCCCCCTGAAAAAAAACCCATCATAAGGCCACAGTGGCCTTTATGCCCCTGACTTAGGGTTGCCAACCATTCAGTATGATATGGAATCGTCCCGTATTTGATTTGTGGCAGGTAATTATCACAGAATGTGCAGAAACCTGTCTGAAAACGGCTTATGATGCTTCCATGAGGGAAACATCCAAAAACAATGGCACTCTATGGTACACTATTTGCTGTTGTTTTCAGAAGTATCTCTGAAAAAGTCTGCCATGATTGGGCCTCAACTTAAAGAAGTTTGAGGCTGTATTAGTGTTTCTCAAAGCCTACAGCGGCTAGCGGGTCTATGTATTTGTGTCGAGATAACCCTGAAATGTAAAACCATCGAATTTTACTCAGTGGCCTTTGTGCCCTATGATGTGGCCTTGGTGCCCCTAAAAAAAAAAAGAAGGTGAAGGCCAAATGGCCTTGCCCCTAAAATGACGAAATTCCCACCCTGGTGTGTGTGTGTGTGTTTGAGAGAGAGAGAGAGAGAGAGAGAGAGAGAGAGAGAGAGAGAGAGAGAGAGAGAGAGAGAGAGAGAGAGAGCGAGAGTATGTGTGTGTATGAGAGAGAGCGAGAGAGGGGGGGGTTGTGTGTGTGTGATTGTATGGGGTAAAGAAGAAGTAAATGGCTTTCAGTCTTGATGAAGATGTTTCTTGGAAATGAGTCATCTCTTTCCATGAAAGGCCACATTTAGCGTGTGTGGTAAGAGCCTCTGTGGATGATAAGGCCAAACATGGGGCCAGAGATGAAAAGCAGTAACTGTGCACACACAGAACAAACAGCACTTTAGTAAGACACATGGTGAGACTAAATTGGACATTTATTCTACTGTGTGCTTACTCTCCTCTTCCCTCCTCTCTTCTCCTCTTCCCTCTTCTCCTCTCTTCTCCTCTCCTCTCTTCTCTTCTCCTCTCCCCTCTTCTCCTCTCTTCTCCTCTCTTCTCCTCTCCTCTTCACTCCTTGCCTCTCATCTCTTCTCCTTTCCTCTCCTCTCCCCTACTTTCCTCTCCTCTCCCCTACTTTCCTCTCCTTTCTCTTCCTCTTCTCTCATCTCCTCTCCTCTCCCCTCCTTTCCTCTCCTTTCCCCTCCTCTCCTCTCCTCTCTTCTCTTCTCTTCTCCTCTGCTCTCCTCTCCTCTCCTCTCCTCTCCTCTCCTCTCCTCTGCTCCTTGTTTGCCCGTAAATAAAAGGCGCGGTCGGTCGCTGTGTCCTTGATGTGTGAGATCAGAAGCCTGCTGTGCGCTCCTCTGCCCTCCGACAAGCGGAACGAGTGGAATGAGAGAAAGCCCGGCGCCCCTTTTGATCAGCCAGCGCGCCTTAAGCATCTTAAACGCTGCCCCACCACTTAAACCGCTCTGACCCTCCACAGTCCAAACCCGCTGATCCTGACAGAGAGAGAGAGAGAGAGAGAGGGAGAGAGAGAGAGAGAGAGAGAGAGAGAGAGAGAGAGAGGGAAAGAGAGAGAGAGCTACAGCCTAGAAATGTCTAAATAAACTTTGAAAAATAATCTCTGATAATAATGACTAAGAGATGGCCAAACATATGTATTTTTGCCTGCTTCCAATTCACCATGTACAGAAAACATGGCACTACTACTGCTGATTTGATCTGGCTGTGAACCGGACAGTTTCATTTTGTTGGATGATGGTCTTGTCAATTGGAGGTGACATTTGCATCTGATATGCCGCTGATGTGAAAAAGAAAACCCTGCTTACTAGTTTTGGAACATATTTGGGGGCGAGTCAGAAAACAGTTTGGTTGAATAATGTGCAATTCTCACATTTGATATCTCACACTGAGCGAATGCAGTGAACTTGAACTAATATTACTGCCAAAAGTGTCATATGTCTTTTATTCCCATGATGCATAATGCATGGCTCTGACATGGCTGACTATTGAAGCTTACAGTATGTCGTTGTTCTGACGGATGCATCTTGCGTACTGTAGGCCCCCCACCACTGCTGTTGATTCACCTCCTTCTGCTACAGCAGATACACTGTAGGCTTTTTTCTTTATTGACCCTTTATGGCCTTGCTGCCTGCGTCATCCTCTGCAGGTGACTTCCTCCATTTCACCTCATTGACCAGTAAAGCACAGGCCAGGGGCTTTATTATTTTTATTTAATATAGAAAATCTCATGCCATTATTTTCATTGCTGTCTATGTCATCCTCTACAGATGACATGCTGTGTTCCAGTCCTTTATGTGCCACAGTACAGAGGTTTTATCCTTTTTAAAATTTTATTTTTATTTGATTATTTTATTCATTATAGACCATCTCCTGGTGTTACTGCCTGTGTCACTGCCTGTGTCATCCTCTGCAGGTGACTTGCTCCGTTCCGCCTGTTTGTGTGAGAGGACACCGATGTTTTGTTCCACGGGTCATATCGCGTGCGCTGCTTCCTGTGCCATCGTCATGGTGACAATGGCGCACTTCCTGACTCGAACTCTCTGACCTGCGGCCACTAATGGTTTGTCCGCTCACAAATTTGTTCTGTTTGAGTACATTGTGTACCAGTCCTTTCGCTAGATCCACCTGTTATTGAGTGTGTGTGTGTGTGTGTGTGTGTGTGTGTGTGTGTGTGGGGGGGGGGGTCTCTATTAGGTCCCATTCTGGTTCAAAGGAGCACTTAATTTCTCCCTGTACCCAATAATGCTTCATAGAATGCGCTCCGCAGCTGCAAACAAAGACTTAATGACGACAAATAGGCTCCATAACACAGAGTATCGACTGACCCGAAAATACTTGTTTTTTTCATTCCATCGGCTGGACAGACCGAGAGGAAAGAGAGGGAACAGTAGAGGAGTGGAAAGAGAAAGGTAGAGCCAGGAAGGAAAAGGAGATAGGAGTACAAGAAAGGGAAACAGGAGAAAGAGAGAAAAAAAGAAAGACAGAAAGAAAGAAAGAAGCAAGAAGCAGTGGATTGGGTTTGTGTGTATTCAATTCCCTTCCGTTGCCCCGCGCGCTTTCAGATGAGATCAAATCAAATTTTTTTTTTTTTTTTTTTGCGCCTGGCGCTCCTCGGAAGAGGGCCTCTCTCTCCGGCCTCTCTCGCCTGCTCGGCTCG
>NC_085007.1:8145703-8148203 GCF_963854185.1 Sardina pilchardus | reverse complement strand
TATGCGAGCAATGGTCATATCAGTAACATGAAATAAAGCGGGAGAAGAAGAGAGATAAAAGGTGCTGAGAGAAGAGGCCTCAGTGGCACCCAGTGCCCACAGTGAAAGATGGTGCCACCCAGAGAGAGCGTGCCCAGTGCCCATAGTGAAAGATGGTGAGCGTGCCCAGTGCCCATAGTGAAAGATGGTGAGCGTGCCCAGTGCCCATAGTGAAAGATGGTGTCACCTATAGAGAGAGGGTGCCCAGTGCCCACAGTGAAAGATGGTGCCACCTAGAGAGAGTGTAGGACTACTAAATACTCTGCCACACCCCTCTACACATGCACACAATGGACTAATTAACACTGCCACACTGCAGAGAACTTGATGGGGGCGCAAGGGTCATAACACACACACACACACACACACACACACACACACACACCAATAGACACATGCACAAACACACACACACACACACACACACACACGCGTGCGTGAGTGGCAGTGTTCAAGTTAACTGGCGGTCAGGATCAGCGAAGGAGGTATTAAATTGCACCCTGTGGAGGCATTTTACTGCAGAGTAGAATCCATTCTCATGCAAAATATATGCCTGCTGTCACTGTAATACAACATCCAGCACAGTTTAAATGTCAGTTACTCTATCCCAAATTACCTCTTTGAGTTTAAATAGTAGCTTTAGCAGAGATCAGCTCTTTTTTGTATAACAGGAAGAATAACAAAGACTGTCTGCTTTAGTAAAACAGTAGCCATAGCCGAGATCAGCTCTTTTAGTTAAACAAACATAATTAACAGAGATGATCGAGTTCCTTTGGAAGACAGTAGCTCTTGCCTGGAGGTCAGCTTTTATTATTTAAACAAACTGCGCTTTTAAAGAAATCAGTTATTGGACTAGATGGATAATAGCAGTCATTACAAAGATCGGCTCATCTGGTAAAACAAACAGCAGCTTCCCCAGGCAGCTTCCTTAGCGGCACAGCTCAGCTGTCCATCAGGCTATGGCCGTCTATCTGGAGATACCCACGTCCCTCCAAGACACACCTGACCCGACCTGCCCAATGTCAACCAGCACTTCCAGTCTCACTCTGCACTCTCTTCCTCTTATAATGAGAGCAGATTAGTGCAGAATACAAATGCCCTGCCAATGCTTAAGCGCTGCTCCTGGGCCAAATATTCAATCTGCAGGGTACAATCCACACATTTCCAATCACCCACAACTAATGTCCCATTCGTGTTACACATATTAAATCTGCTCACCAAAACAGGGTGCAATCCACACGATATCAACCACCCAATACTTATGTCCTGTTCCTGTTACAAATATGAAATCTGCTCACCAAAACAGGGTGCTATCCATACATTACCACCAACCACCCAAAACGAATCTGCTCATCAGAACTGTTCTATGTCTATGATCAAAACAGGGTACAATCCACACATTACCAACCAGTCAGTAGTAATTGGTACGACCACTTGTGCCCCCTTTAGGCCTGGCATGGTCACTACATGGGCAAAGCAGACCTGGCTGCCTCGTTAGCTAATCATGCACACCTGGTGAAGAAGGAGTGTGGGTATTTAAAGGGTTGTTCTCTCTTTTGATTATGGGTGCCTCTCATTATGCCTCCTCCATCCTCGATGCTCGATCCTCGAGGGGCGTTCCCACTGATCTATAACTAACACTGGATAGACTATCCCATTGTTTCCCCCCCATCATTCTTTATGTAGATCAGTGAGGATCGAGGCATCGAGGAGCGAGGGAGGACGTATAAACGCTGCATGAAACGCACCCTAAGCCTGCCTTACACTGACAGACTTTGACAAGATTTGGGAAAGATTCTTGAAAGATTGTAGTCTCATTCAAGCTTTACTCAATAGACTACAATCTTTCAAGAATCTTTCCCAAATCTTGTCAAGGTCTTTCAATGTAAGGTAGGCTTTAGGGGCACTTTTAGGTTAGGCATATTCTGTTGCACGAACCTCTGGGTGATCTCTGTCCCACGTGCACTTTCTCTTTCTATCATTGAACATCATACTGACTTTAGCGCACACACACATAGTCTGGTTTTCACCATACTGAGCTCAATCTTTTAAGATTGAACATTAGTCTGGGGAAGATGCGCTTAGATTCTACTGCAAAAGAGGCGTGATCAATGTGCATCGTTCAATTGCCACGAGCGAGGCTAGTTTGTAAATTAAACGTTTAGCCTATACCAAAGCCGGTCGGTAGAATCGCAAACACGTCCTTCTGATGTATGAACTGTTCCAGGGCAAGTTTTTGTTCTGTTTTCAAAGAAAACTTGCCTTTAACATCTTCCAAAACAGAAGCGACAGCGGCTGCTGCTCTCATTTCGTTAATTATTTCGTTAAGATTCTGGCAATGAAACAGCGAAAGTTGATCTGCTGGTATCCAGCCTGAGCTGCCGGGCGAAATTCAAATTCACCGGAAGTTCAGGCAGGGTTCACCCAGTCTAGCACACACAGCCACATACACACACTTGCA
>NC_085007.1:8135703-8140703 GCF_963854185.1 Sardina pilchardus | reverse complement strand
CGTCATGTGGTGGTCATTAATTGACCGTAACTGTCTCGTGTGTGTTGCATGAAGAGAATAATTCCTAACGTCTACGTGATCAATATGCGAATCTATCAGCCATTTAGAGGCATTGATCACAGGGTACAAAAATGCACAGCACCCGCTGAGTGTACGCTCAGTATCCACTGCTGTCTGTGCAAAGAGCTGTACAATCAGATCATGATTCATAATCATCCTGGTGCCTCTCCTAATATCAACGGGCAGAACATGATTCACAAAAGCAGAATAACAATGTTTTTTTTTTTTTTTTTCCTTCATTTGTAAAATGCTTTTTGCACATATTCTTCCATTGGGGAAAAGAACAAATCATTTAAATCTTCCTCAATTTAAATAGCCAGAAGTTGCCCGTTTAAATAATCCTCTGCTGAAATAACTTTTTCTTTTCTTTTTTTAATTCAACGCGTATGATGATATGTCACACTTCATATACTCTATAATATGTTAACTACAGTGCAACTTTTGTTTGAAAAGAAAACGCATTAGATAGTACATCTCACTTGCTAGCTTGCTTACTTATGACAGCTTATTACATGGTTATGCTAATGGAATGTTTCTGTCTGCGCCATGATCACAGCTTTACACGCACACTCCATCACACAAGCACGCGTTCACACACACACACACACAAACACACACACACACACACATGTGCACGCGCACACGAAAGCACACACACACACACACACACACACACACACACACACACACACATGCGCGTGCACACAAACACACACACACACACACACACACACACACACTAGTACAATCACATGACCTCTCATCCATGCACACAAGCATCAAACAGCTTGCTTCTCACACACGACATTTTAAGGCCTGGCCGCTGGAGAACGACAGGAAGTTACACTAGCTGGCGTCTGCATATGTTTTATTGTGTGTGTGTGTGTGTGTGTGTGTGTGTGTGTGTGTGTGTGTGTGTGTGTGTTTGTGTGAACCTGTGCATGTGTGGGTGTATTTGTGTTTGAGGGTCTTGGGAGTACGTACAGTACAAAGCAAAAATTTTTAGGTAATGCGATCTGAATGTGTGGTGGAAAAATGTGAAATGTCAGGAGAAATGTGTTTCTAAATGAAAATAATTCTACTCGTGTTCCTTTAGGGAGCTTCTTGTAAAGATTAAAAATAATATGTGCGCATGCATGGCAGGTGCTTTGTGCTTATACGTGTGTGTGTGTGTGTGTGTGTGTGTGTGTGTGTGTGTCTGTGTGTGTGTCCCTGTGTGTATGAACGGTTCTGTTTTAGCACACACTCATGTACATTGTTTTTCATATGCCTGAAGATTTGCATTTATTCTTTAACATCCAAGAAGAGAATAATAAGCCCAGGCTACGTGCTTTTAACATCTGTGTACCAACGTGGGAATATTTATAATTAACTCCTACACACAGTGAAAGGAAGGGCTGTGTGTGTGTGTGTGAGTGTGTGTGTGCGTGTGCGTGTGCGTGTGTGTGTGTCTGTGTGTGACTGTGTGTGACTGTGTGTGACTGTGTAAATGTATATGGAAGTGCATGCGTATATGAGCGTACAGTATGTGTATGTGTGTATCACACTTTATCAAGTGTATCAAAATGAAACCCGCTTATTGTCTCCCACCAAGAACCTGAAGGCATCCTCACATTCAGAGAGCTCTTGACTCTGCTGGTCCGGGTTAAAACACCTATAGGGAGAGCTGGCGAAGCCGGCCTTAAGTGACCACCCCATGCCACCCAACAACTACAGCAACGCCACCGTCAGTGCGGAGATCCTTTACCGCCTGGGCAAAAAGCTCGCCCACGGGCGCTCTGGAAGTTTCTTCCGGAGAGGTTTCCCCGACGTCCGCTCATCTTTCCGTGCGCCGCGTGAGATGCCGATCAGACAGGAAAGGAACCCCGCATTCTCTTGCCCCGCAGGCTCCCGCCCCCTCACCTGTCATCTGCGAGACGACTCAGAACTCAAGTGCCCGCGCGGCGCCGTCAACTCAAAAACGCTTTAAAAGCTCAAAAGTTACGCTCAGAGACAGCCCGGGCGTGTTTTCATTTTGCAAAGGCGAAGGGGGGGCAAAGAATGTCGAGTCTGTGCCCGCCTGGCATACAGTACCACACGCTTATCCACTTTGCCTGCCCGCTTCTCATTGAAAATGAGAAAATGTTGTCTCTTCTGATATGAAACGCCCAGAGCGTTTTTTCAGATCTTGTGTCCAAATGTTTTAATTTGTCTTTTTAGCAGTTATGGCCTATGGGAAGCATTCATCCACAATAGTTTATTCACACACGCACGCACGCACGCATGTACGCACGCACACACGCACGCACACACGCACGCACACATAGACAAACACACATACAGTAGACACTCATTTGATTTGACTGTGTGGATGTGTGTGAGTTGCAGAACATTATCTCTCTCTCTCTCTCTCTCTCTCTCTCTCTCTCTCTCTCTCTCCCTCCCCCCCCCCTAATGAAGCACCAGTATCTCCAAAGGACCAGACACACCTGTTCTAATCACTGGCATGGCATGGGCTCAGTAGACCACTAAGAACACATGTCTCATATACGCTGCAGTAAATTAATATTGTATTAGAGCCCCACTGTCTCTGTACAGAGAGAGCTAATTGCACAGACACCTACTATCTGATGTATACAGGGGTCGAAATTCACTTTGGCCTTCTTATTGTTACTCATTGTTCATGGGTAAAACAAAAATAAACAATGCTTTTCATAACCATTTTGGAAGTAGCCTACTGTTAGCCTACTGTTAGCCTTTTCAGAATGCTTTAGAAATGTACAAGTTCCGCTGCAAGTTCCATTCAAATGAATGGGCCTTCCCAATGTTCGGAGGGTCCAATCATTTTGTGGCCTATCAAAATCAGACAGTGTTGAGGTGGAGCGAGCAAATGATCTCTTGATCAGTAATCAAGGATCCTTGCTATGATCAGTGTTGGGAAGGTTCCTTTAGAAATGTAATGTGTTACAGTTACAAGTTACTCTGTTTAAAATGTAATAGCAGTGTAACTATTTGAATTACTTTTTTCTGAGTAACGTAACTAATTACTTTTGATTACTTTTTGATTACTTTTCCGATTGTTGAATGATATACTGTATAGTCCCCAAATCCATGCGAAGATTTCGGCCTTGGTCTACAGGCTGCCGAGCAGTTCTGTACAAGCGCACAAGGCAGCAAGGGCATTCAATACATCACATTTTTTGTGAGGATAATATAATGATAATCATAACACGTTTACAGGCAGGCAAGTAGGCCTACGCTGATGGCGCTGTAGACGTAACCATGGTTGATTTTCTTGAAAAAAAAAATTAAAAAATTGAAACAGGTCTCTCAAAGCTCCAATGTAACTTATAGCTCGATTGTTAAAGAGTTCATCCAATAAGGGGATTTACTCATTCTGAAGGCTACATGTAGACAAATGTATAGTCCACACACTCACACCTAACATCAAGATAAAGAAAGAAAGAAAGAAAGAAAGAAAGAAAGAAAGAAAGAAAGAAAGAAAGAAAGAAAGAAAGAAAGAGAAAGAAAGAAAGAAAGAAAGAAAGAAAGAAAGAAAAAAAATGAAACATGCCGTTTAAATCACATGAGAGATGGAGGGAGAGGAACCATCAAAAGATGTCAGGAGAAGAGAAGAGTTTGAGGATCTCTCAAGAGAAAAACAGAAAGATGTCAGGAAAAGAATATAGGCCCAGTTTGAGACCTTCTCAAGTAGAAGACAGATAGTGAAGCTGTAGCAAGTCCTGATGAGTGTTATTCAGGTGATTTATACTGTATATCATTTTGTAGGCTATCTTTGATGTTATTATTTATGGTCTACACCTCTCCCTCTCTCTCTCTCTCTCTCTCTCTCTCTCTCTCTCTCTCTCTCCCTCTCCCTCCCTCTCTCCCTGCAACCATGCATATGTCACTGTCAGACACACACAGGCACATCTAAAAGTATGTATGCACGTTATCATGTAAATGGAAGACATGGCATCTAATGACTAATTTTCCCATTAGATCAATACAAAATATAAAATGGTATCCCCCCTCCCTCCCCAGGGGAAAAATCTCACTGCAAGCTGGATAATAACTTCAGAGCCCTGCATTTATACTGTATGATGTAAACCTGTCATGCAAATGAGATAAGTAGCCTAAGCAGTTTCAACCAACAGAACTCTGCTGCAAATACTGTCAGGATAACTCCATAGTTAAACAATTCTGACAACTCTTTTTTATGGTCCTTCTAATCTACTGTATGGTTCTTTTTAGAAAAATGGTTACACTTTACTTGAAGGTATCTACATGAGAGTGACATGACACTGTCATGAATGTGTCATAAACATTATAATTATAAACATAAATAAACATTTATGGCATATCACTTCTGCCAATTGGTGCCATTGGGTTTTTATCATGACAACAAGTTAGGGTTAGGGTTAGGGTTCATGTGTCACGAGAGTGTCATATCCTTCTTATGTACTGTACTGTAGATACCCTCAAGTATAGTGTTAGCAAAACAAACAAATGTGTAATTGTACAAAAAACAAAAAAGAAACCGAACTCAAGTTTTGAATGCCTAAAGACTGCCTTGCCTTGCCAAGACACTGGCTGGTTAAACGTCCCCCTCTAATCAAAACACTGGCTGGTTGAACCTCCCCCTCTGATCGAAACACTAGCTAGTTGAACACTCCCCCGATCAAAACACTGGCTGGTTGAACGTGCCCCTCTGATCAAAACACTGGCTGGTTGAACGTGCCCCTCTGATCAAAACACTGGCTGGTTGAACACTCCCCCGTTTAAAACACTGGCTGGTTGAACTTCCCCCTCTGATCAAAACACTGGCTGGTTGAACGTGCCCGCTCTGATCAAAACACTGGCTGGTTGAACATGCCCCTCTGATCAAAACACTGACTGGTTCAACATGCTCTCCTCTGATCAAAACACACACCAATGCAAAGCGGAGTTCATATGGCAAG
>NC_085007.1:8118203-8120703 GCF_963854185.1 Sardina pilchardus | reverse complement strand
TGTGTGTGTGTGTGTGTGCTTGTGTGTGGGTAATGGCGGACACTGGCCCGACGCTGGCCCACAACAAACACTAACAACATCTCGCCCGTCGTGGACAAAAGATGTTTAATATGCAGCTATATTACTCTTCATAATGTGTGTGTGTGTGTGTGTGTGTGAGAGAGAGAGAGAGTATGTGTGTGTGTGTCCATAAACCTCTCTGTGTGCACGCTGCACATTTCAGTAGACTAGTTCCAGGGCAGAGAAATGAGAGCGGTGATTACATCGATATTCAATGCTAGGCCTGCTGTGTGTGTGTGTGCGTGTGTGTGTGTTTATGCGCATGTGTGTCTACCATGATTTGTTATTCCAGAAGTGTGATTTGTGTCTTTTGAATGGTATATAATGAGCATGGAGACAGCAGATCTAACGTAAGTGAATATAATATGTTAATAGATGAAACGTTGAAGTGGTTTCTATAGAGGCTTTGATTAGATATATTTCATTAGTGATATTAATGCGAAGATTTAAAGAGGTTGTTGTGGAGGATCATAGTTAAGTAAAAAAAAAAAAAAAAAAAAAAAAAAAAACCTTGAAATGCCAAGGCATCGTTTCAAACTTTTCAGTCTTTATTGTCGTGACGCCATGGAAATTAATAAGCAAAACATTTTCAGAGAGATAAAAATCGAATCCTGAGCTTGTTAAACCTGCAGACCGTACCGACTTATGCCACCATTTCAATATGTGTAGCTGGGCCAAGATGATGTTTTCTCTATAAAATGTCAAGTGTGGATCCCACAAGGATTTGCATATATCACATCAATTTGCCTTGACAGCTTGATTTATACAAAATTAACTTGGAAATAGTAATAAATGGGTAACAAACAAGGTCACTGTAGGAAGAGTGAACAGTAATAGATGGCTAGTAGCACTATTGAAATCCTGATCAATTAGCAAACACTGCTTTTTGGAGGCCAGTTCACACTGCATATAGACACACACACGCACGCACACACACACACACACACACACACACACACACACACACACACTCACCCACCCACGCACACAAACACACACACAAACACAGAGACTAACACATAGCAGTCATAAGAGAGTTGGCTTACAGTTCAGTCACACTACAGATCTTCAAGCCCTTAGTTGTCTGGACGCACACAGCCAATCACAGACCTTCGTTCTGTCGTCAGAGGCCCATGTGACGAGAGCAGGTGTCCTTATCTGACCAGATCTGTCCTCACCCCCAGGGCCTGGCTATTGATTTCTACTGTCGGGGGCCAACCTGTCCTTGTTTTGGAAGAGCAGTGCTCACTCGGGGGTACTTAGATCAGAGGAGGGAGAGAGGAGGAGGCTGACTCCAAAGGACGGACAACTTTATTTATCTATTTTGCTCTTTGATTATGACTTTCTGTTTGTTTATTAATTAACCACATCTGAGTCATTATGTCCCCTCGCCAGGTGATAAAAGCTGACGAGCGTTGCGGTGAAGTCTGTCACGGCTGTCACAGTGAGATGGTTTCATTTTGAAGTTTACAAAATAATATAATGAAGATCTTCTGTTGTCAGATAACTGCTGTTGCTTTCAATACATGTGTGAGTATAATCTTATGTGGATAAGTTCTTTATATTGAAGTGGGTATGATGTGGATATATTCTTTATATTGATATGCTGCCTACAGTGGATCCAGGGACAGATCAGGGACTACAGCTTACATGTAAGCAGAATGAACGGAAGTTGAAAACAGTATCGGAACGATACATATTTCTGGGTTAAGGAATAAGGTGGTTATAGATACCTTCAAGTAAAGTGTTACCGAAGAAAATCATCCAGACCAGGACAAGAAGGGGTTAACCTCAACCCTAACTCTAGTGCTACAGAATGATATAGACTGTACAGTGTAATATATACTGAGGCCCACAGTGCTCGGCCCCCTGCCTGAGTCCTCATAGGGAGGGAAGGTACGCTTTGTGTGCACATCTGACCTCTCCCGGTGCTGCCTGCTCTGCCGGGGTGCGGTCCACACCTGGGCCAGACGCGGCCTGAGCCCGGGGCTGATGGGGCGGCTGTGCGTCAGAGCGAATGAGAAACTGATATTCTCTCCCCTCATTGGAATGCAAGAAGGGTTGACCAGGGGTCAAAACCAACCTCTGTCCTCCGCCAGAGCAACGGCCCCTGACTAGCTCCTCTCTGTGTGTGCGTGTGTTTGTTTGTTTGTTTGCATTTGTGTGTGTGCTTGTTTGCTTGCTTGCTTATTTGTTTGTGTGAGGATATTGAAGGTCAGTGCACGGTTGGAGACCATCAAGGTGATGTTCCTTTGTTGTTGGTATGCCAGCAAAATTCTCAGAGATTGTTCTAGAATACCAAAGAGCTTTCGTTGAGGTAGAGGTGGACTTAAAAGCCTCACAGAGCAATAGGCAGAATTTTTGGAGAATCATGTTGGCAGACTTTTCTGGGGGTGAAGATGAATCTTGGCAAGAACTCTGTGGGCTTTTGGATGCTTAG
>NC_085007.1:8105703-8108203 GCF_963854185.1 Sardina pilchardus | reverse complement strand
AAGCACGCACCAGGTGTGTTTGTGCATGCGTGTGTTTACGTAAATGTGTGCTGGGTGACTGAATGCAGCTGGAGAAAGAGAATGGAAGTAAGAGAGATGAGCAGACAGAGTGGAGAAGAGAGGAGAAACGAGAGAGAGGGAAGAGAAAGAGAGAGTGAAAGACAGAGAGAGATTGAAAGAGAGGGAGAAGATGAGATGAGAGAGGATAGACAGGGCCAACAACAGAATAGAAGAGGGGGATAGAGAGAAATAGAGAGGTAGAATTGGAGAGAGGGAGAGAGAGGGAGAGAGAGAAAGAGAGAGAATGAGAGGAAGAATTAGAAAGAGAGGGAGAGCCGCATGTCTCGGGACAGAAGCGAGGAGGAGGAGGATGAGGAAGAATGCCAGACTCTCTGGGGTGATTGCTGCACTCCATCAATTACCAGCGAGAGGAACAACAAAGAGGCGTTCAGTCAGGCCCAGTGTCCGGCCGGCAGCCCCGCCTGTAAACAGGCTTAATGCTCGGGGAGCCCATTAGAGCAGTGCATGCTGGGAAGGGGGGGCTGACGCCCGCCTGGGTGGGCCCAGAGTGGACCGGCCTGTTTGTTCTACCTGAGAGAGATGGGGTGTGTGTGTGTGTGTGTACGTGTCTGTGTGTGTGTACATGTACAGTATGCATACGTACAGTACGTGCATGCTTGCATGTGTGTGTACAGTACGTGTATGTGTGTGTACGTGTGTGTGTGTTTACCTGTCTGTGTGTGTGTACATGTGTGTGTGTGTGTGTGTGTGTGTGTGTGTGTGTGTGTGTGTGTGTGTGTGTGTGTGTGTGTGTGTGTGTGTGTGGATGGGTGGAGGTTAAATGAAAAAAAGTGGAATAGAAAGAGAGAGACAATCACACTCCAGGAGATGGAGAGATGGGACAGGAAATAACTCCAGAGAGTAAGATGGATGGAGTGACATTGAGAGGAAGATAAACGAGAGATGGAGAGAGAGAGAGATGGAGAGAGAGAGAGAGAGATGTTAGCGAAGATGACAGAGGTGAAAGGGAAGCACAGATAGCTTTTGTTGTGTGGATATTCACCTCAGCTTTGCTTGCTTGTGTCCACTACAGTTAGTAAGCTGGCCATACACAGTACACACACACACACACACACACACACACACACACACACACACATATACACACACACACACACACACACACACACACACACAAACCTCCTCGCTTCTCCTCTCACACACTCCTCTGTCTCATGTTCAATTCAATTCAAAAGAGCTGTTGTGACATGACTAAAAACATTTGTATTGCCAAAGCATGTCTACTTAACCGGTGTCTATATGCTCTAAAATGTGCCTCTCTTTGTTTCATTGTCAGCATCCCTTCGTTCCCCCCATTCTCCTTTTCCCCCTCTCTCTTTCCCCCTCTCTCTTTCTCTCTCTCTCTCCTTTCCCTCTTTCCCTTTCACCTCCTCCGCTCACTCTGTTTCCATGTTAATCTCAACCCCATCCCTTCCTTTCTCATATTCTTCTCTCTAACACTTTTCTCTGCCTTCTTTTCTCATGATCTCTCCATTCCCTTCTCTCTCTCTCTCTCTCTCTCTCTCTCTCTCTCTCTCTCTCTCTCTCTCTCTTTCTCTCTATTTGTCATGCTTTCACTTTCACCTCCTCCGCTCACTTCGTTTCCATATAAATCTCAGCCCCACCTTTTCCTTTCTCATATTCTTCAGTGACACTTTTCTTTATGTTGTTTTCTTATTTCTTATCTCTCCATTTCTCTATCTACCTCTCTTTTTTTCTCTCTATCCATCCCTCTGTCAGACTGTATGAAACACACAAAGCCTCCTCTCAAACAAACGTGAACCCTCTACTGCGTGGTCGAGGGTGACATTTCACAACACAATTCACAGGGATAAAGGAATAGAACGTCCATGTCATCATTACCTCCAGAAATGCCTTCTGCCCACTGACTGAGTGTGGAGTCGTTGTTGGAGGGCAAAAATGAAACAGAGGCGGGGAAGGGGCATCATTCACAAATTTCCGGAGGTCTAGATCTGAGCGTAGAGGCTTTTGATCACGACAGCCGAAGGTGGCACAGACGTCAAAGATTCACACACACACACACACACACACACACACCCCGATACGTGTGCTCAGACCTCCTGCTGTTTACCACAGCAACACCCACACTCTCACACATTGTCATGTCACTCTATGAACCACCCTGCTGTTTTACACACACACACACACACACAGACACACACACACACACACACACACACACACACACACACACACACACACACACACACACACACACACACACACACACACACTAAAACAGGAAAAAAGTGTGCCATCTGTATTAGAAGCAGGTTGAACTTAAGCTGAAATGCTTTCATTTGAATAGGCCTATAGAAGTCTTGATGGATAGGCTGATAAACTCTGAGCTCAGCCCTGTGCCAGTTCAGAATGCGTAGCCTAGCATAGCCTAGCTTAGTCTTGATGGATGGGATAGGCT
>NC_085007.1:8090703-8093203 GCF_963854185.1 Sardina pilchardus | reverse complement strand
GTACTTGGTGCCAGACTCAAACTGCTGATCCACTGGAATTCCATCTCCAGTGTTTACAGAGAATGGTCCAAAAAATGATGATAATAAAAAATATATATCCACTGAGTGGCAGTTCTCTGGGCACAAATGCCAAGTTGATGTCAGAGATGAAAGGTTAAAGGTGATTGGTCAGACTGGTCTGAGCTGATGGAAAGGCAACAGTAACTCAAATTACTTCTCCTTACAACTGAGCGGTGCAGAGGACCCTCCCTGAACACACAACACAAACAATGCTTAAAGCTAGTCACAAAAAGACCATGCCTAGGAAAACTGTAGCTACCAAAAAAAACAAAAAACTGTCTGACTTCACCCAGTTTTAAAGTTACTGTTTTTAAAATGTATACAAATTATTGAACATTTCAGTAGATGATGCCTCATTATAGTTTCAGAAAACGTAAAGACAAATTTGTGGAATTTATTTTTAGGGACATCTATCAGCTAAGATGCAAAAAGCCCTTGTACTTGCTTCCCTCTACTAACCCCTCTGTCTCAAGGACTGCATCCATCCATCCATCCATCCATCCATCCATCCTGCCTTGTATCAACGGTTCAGGTTGCTGGTGGTGTAATGGTGCGGGGTACATTTTCTTGGCACACTTTTGGCCTCTCAGTATCAATTGAGCATTGGGAAAATGGCAACGCCTACCATGTCCATCCCTCTACCCATATTCTGATACTGCGTGGCTATACTGTGTGCGGTGCAAATGCAGCGTGAAATATGTGCTGTGTTCTTTGCTCGTCAGCTCCTTTACTTAGGCCTTTCTAGTAAATTAAGGTGACCAGATGTCCGAGACCAAAGACACCCAGACCGAGACATAATCCCAAATATGTGTTAAAAATGGGGACATTTTCATTTTGACTGTCAATCTGATTGAAATACATATGTGACCATTCACAGCGAAATCAGTTGTTTTGCGCACATCGTTATTTTGAGAAAATCAACAATAACAAACTTCCGGGTTAAAATGTTGAATTTCACGTTTTCGCATAATTCGGCTGTATACAGTCTACAGTTTCATATCGTGAACGCATTTCACTGAAAAACCTACGTTTTGACTGTTAAACCCGGCGAAGATTCAACACATTTGCTGTCATTCCCATTGTGCACGCGCTGCTTAAACAGGTGATTTCTCCTCTTCTGGCATATCGTGACAGGAGAACCATGTCAACTTTGGATGCGGTTATCTTAGCGATAGTTTGTGTAATACCCTCGATATACATATCGTTGGAAAGCTTAGTTTATGGCCGTTCACGTGAGCACAATAACTTAATTTACTAAATTTTACCGAAACGACTGGTTCCGCTTTACAGGGTCACATATAAGGTTTATCTTCAAAAAATAGGGACTTAGGTGGTTTTTCAGTATTTTCCCGGGGACAGGCTACCAGCAAAGGTCACCCTATAGTAAATGTACACATGCAGGTACAGTAAGATGTGAGGACATTTATGCACTTCAATTATCCAGAAATGTTTAAAGCACACTGTGATTTTCACCTGAATATAACCTTAACGAAGCCGATGTGATGGTAAACAAACTTGTAATGGGGGAATCCTTCACCTAGCATAGTGGTATGAATCGCTAACGAGAGAACCAGCCGTGCAACTTCAAGAATAGCTGCCCGGAGACTTTCTCGTCAGAATCGTGAAACCTCGTCAATAGATGTAGCTCTTTGGAGATAGTTTTATATTTTGGACGTATTACAGGTGTGTAAAATTGCTAAAATTGCTAAAAATTGCGATTGTGCCACTGTTAATAAAACTTTGTGAACTCTACACGAGAGTGTGAGCAAAGGCCTTTATAGATCATGGCAAGGTCACATCCTCTGAGAACTAGATCTGTGTATTAGGTCACTTCCTGTTTGTACACTGTAGCTCAAGGTAGCTCTGTTCTCTACTGCACTGCAGGTGACCTTGCCAGAGCTGCGACCCGTGTGCAGTGCTCAAGGAGTTTCACTAATCATGGCAGCGCTGCACAGCACACACATCAGGGCAAAGTAAAAACCCTGGAACACAAGGGACGTTTATATCTGCAGCCTTGGACAAACACTTCACAAGAAAGTACAAAAGTACAATGAAAATCTAATAATAAAATAAATAAAAAAAAAAAAAAAAACCCTCACATTGGCTAAAGCTGACATCGCAAACACAGAAGTAAGATACATATGGAAATAAAAGGCACAGGGTTAGCTTGGGAAATTAATTTCATATTCAAAGGTAATCCTGAGGGCTCTACATAAAATTTGACATATACTGAAGTAATATACAAGATGATAAATAACAACTTTCACAAACCCAAGGTCGCTTCTCAAAGAATAAAACGCAAGTTTATATGTGTGGTGCATTTCATGTGCTCTTCATAAGTAAAAGATTTATGAATAATAATACATAAAAGATTAAAAGACTTAAATGCAATAGCTTAAGTGGAGAGAGAGAGAGAGCGAGAGAGAGAGAGAGAGAGAGA
>NC_085007.1:8080703-8085703 GCF_963854185.1 Sardina pilchardus | reverse complement strand
TTCTCGTCTCACTCCTCTCCCTAAACCCCCAAACGCCCCCCCCCCCCCCCCCCCCCCCAAACAGCCGCCTCTCTGATGAAGAGAGACGGGATTTCATTTCACATTCCAGCCACTCCATTAAAAAAGGCCAGCCTCAGGAAAAAGATAAGTATGTAAGTAAAGAAATAAATAAACAAATAGATAGATAAAGAAAATGAGAGATAAATGACTACAGAGTGTGAAGAATAAGGCCGGGCGGCTGTTTATGAAAGTGAAGTTATTTTTGCTGTGCGATGAAATCCATTATTCCCCTCTGATCCCGCTCACCCACATCATCACTGTTCGCCACGGCAACATTCTCCATGCCGATGTTCCCAATGCCGCTCTCCGAGATGGAGGGGAAGACAGGCCTGTCTACAATTGTGGAGATGGTGTGGAGAGGTGTGTGTGTGTGTGTGTGTGTCTGTGTGTGTGTGAGTGAGTATGTTGGTGTACAGTATATATATACAGTGAGGAGCATATGTATTTGATACCATGCTAAAACAGGAATATAAAATCATCATTTGACAATTGATCTTAATGCCTTAATTAAAAAAAATGAGTAAAAATAAAACCGCCAAGGACACCAATTTTCTTTGTGATTGAAGAATGTTTCGTAAATAAATAAATGTTTTCCTTAAATGCTAAGGGAAGGAAGTATTTGACCCCCTATGTAACCCTATGGGAATTTAACACATAGGGTTAACATAGCCAGGCAGATTTTTATTTTTAAAGGCCAGCTATTTCATGGACCCAGGATATTATGCATCCTGATAAAGTTCCCTTGGCCTTTGGAATTAAAATAGCCCCACATCATCATATACCCTTCACCATAGCTAGAGATTGCATGGTCCTTTTTCCAATAGGCCTATTAGCCTGTTGATTTGCATTGAGCTCAATGAGCATCAAACAGGCTAATAGGCCTACTGGAAAAAGCTCCATGCCAATCTCTAGATATGGTGAAGGGTATGTGATGATGTGGGGCTATTTTAATTCCAAAAGCCAAGGGAACTTTATCAGGATGCATAATATCCTGGATCCATGAAATAGCTGGCCTTTAAAAATAAAAAACTGCCTGCCCCTATGTTAACCCTATGTGCTTAATTCCCATAGGGTTACATAGGGGGTCAAATACTTCCTTCCCCCTAGCATTTAGGAAGAACATTTATTTATTTACGATACGTTCTTCAATCACAAAGAAAATTGGTGTCCTTAGCGGTTTTATTTTTACTCATTTTTTGAATTAAGGCAATAAGATCAATTGTCAAATGATGATTTTATATTCCTCTTTTTAGGAAACTTTAGCATGGTATCAAATACATTTTCTCCTCACTGTATGTGTGCGTGTGTGTGTGTGTGTGTGTGTGTGTGTGTGTGTGTGTGTGAGTGAGTGAGTATGTTTGTGCGCATGAGTGTGTGCATGTGTGTGTGTGTGTGTGTGTGTGTGTGTGTGTGTGTGTGTGTGTGTGTGTGTGTGTGTGTGTGCACCCGGGAGAGTGTGTAAACTCGATGCGTTGCGGTTAAGTGGGATCGTGTGGGGTGTGAGCAGACACACCTTAACGGGTCTCAAGTAGAGTGTATCCACGCAGCTCTATTGAACCTCAGGATCCATACGTCCAGCCGAAAGGAAATCGAGTGTATCCCCTGGTGTGCGTTTTGCCTGCCTTCTTGAGCTCATCACCAGAGAGGGAGAAGACTGGAGTGTGTGTGTGTGTGTGTGTGTGTGTGTGTGTGTGTGTGTGTGTGTGTGTGTGTGTGTGTGTGTGTGTGTGTGTGGGAGAGGAGTGCAGAGGATCAGAATCCGTTCAGACGGTCAGCACATTTGTTGACAGCGCAGTGAAATTGATGCATACTAACCATCTCAGCAGCTAACACAGTAGCAAGCATAACAGGACACCAACAGACCTTTTCACCCATCACTATATGTTCTCCAGAGAAGGAAGCTGATGCAACTAATATGTCTGACACCTGCTCGTGGCCTTTGAAGCACGGCTAGCACATAACGACACGCTCTTGCTGTGGAGCTAAAGTCACTCTCAGTTATTTCTTTTTCACTTTCATCACAGACTTGCAAGTTTGACGCCATATCAGCACAGAAGTACACAGCACATCCAATGCATCCAAGTAGGGTTGAACAATTAGGGTCTGCATGTATGTAAAATCTGCATGAGTAAAGTATGTCATAATCATACAGTATATGTTCATTTAAGTGTGCATATAATAGCCTCTTATTATAAGGATAATAAGAATACTTATCATAGCCTCACAAAACAGTAAAATATACACTTTATGATATTCCACAAAGGCCATTAAGTATGAAATATATATGCATTCCACATCTTGATCATGCAAGTATTGTACATGGATTATCTTTTGCTGTAAGTATAGTGTATTGTACAGTATAGTAGTACAGTACAGTACAGTACAGTACAGTAGTAATTCCTACATGCTTTTTACAGATCTTACATATGATGGTGAATAGTAACCAGATCAATCAATCAACCAATCAATCAACTAATCAATAAATCTATCTGCCTTTGGATATGAGATGCTCAGATTCCCTTAGCATGTCCGTTGTACAAGTTATTGACAGGGCAATACATTTAAAAGACAGGCAGAAAACAGCTGTTAAGACATTTGACATCATCGCATTAGATAGTGTCCAGACGAATCACCCTGAACCATGCCCTACAATCACAGTCAAATGACAAGTTTGGATAAGAACATGACTAAACAGACTTGTCACTCGATGGCACTGACATGTTCATCGGTGCAAATATCTGCTTCTCAGACATAAACTAATCATTTTGAGCAAGTTAGGAACGTTTGCAGGTAATCCTGTGTATGGTGCAGATTGTAAACCGTTACAAGAAATACACTTGCTGTAAATATTAATCATGATTTAAAAAAATGCACCAAAGTGTCTGGAAAGAAAGCTGTAGTAAATAAATAATTTGCAGAATACCTAAATAGATGTGCAGACAGATTGACAGCCTGGCAGACAAGGCGATGAGTGCTGTTTGACAACATGTCTTCCCACTGAGTGAAGTCAGCCTCTGAGTGTTTATCAAGGTAAAAGCATTCCTAAAATAACGCTGATTTGGATGTAGACTATTGATATCAAAGCGGTATTGAGAATTTAGGCTCCGTACGCATTGCCATCAAAGCGGCACGATCCAACAATGCGAGCTAAATTTACATACGAGGCGAGGGATTTAATTTGACATATTATAAAATACTCTTATCCTTTAATTTCACATAAATAAAATAACACTTTATCCTTTTAAAAAGATCATTAGTCATTTCTGTTGCAAGCTCGAGTCCTTTCATGGATGAAACGCATACAAATGTGCCTAGTTCTGTTGATGGCTTCGTCTTGCATCATTGTGCTTGCAGGTTGCAGTGTCCATGTAATCCATATTACTGTAAGAGCATTTCCTGTTTAGTTGATGTACTTGCAGTAAAAAAAAAAAAAAAAAAAAAGACCTGCAGTACACAAGTCTGAAACATACCTCCTGTGGGCTTGTCCACTGTGTCACTTATAGATACTGTAGCTAAAAAGTTTGGACACACACTTTTATTCTATAATGGTGAATTATGAAATCTATTCCAGAAGTTGGCTATAGGAGAGGCCTGTTTCCTCATTCCAACTTGATACTCAAGCAGCTGTAGTTATCTTCATGAGATCAGATTATCATGCTCACTGGAAGTCTGTCCAGCTAAACTGTAATGGAACAACACATTATCAAAAGCACATTAAGCATGTTTGCCAGACCAGTGTGCGCTTGCCAGAACCCAACACTCATATCATTAAAGTATGTGTGTGTGTGTGTGTGTGTGTGTGTTTGTGTGTGTGTGTGTGTGTGTGTGTGTGTGTGTGTGTGTGTGTGTGTGTGTGTGTGTGTGTGTGTGTGTGTGTGTGTGTGTGTGTGTGTGTGCGTGCTTGCGTGTGTGCATATTTGTGTGTTTGCATGCATATGTGGTGTGTGTGTGTGTGTGTGTGTGTGCGTGTGTGCCTGTGCGTGTGTGGTGTGTGTGTTGTGCCTGTTTTGCATAGTGTGTCTCCTCCTTTTGGGTTGGCGCTCCTGCAGCTGATTGCCCGTGTTCGGGCCTGACCCGGTAACATCTGTCTCTGTCTCGGCCCGCTGGGTCGGCTCTGTTGCATCGTACTTAGTTGTCTCTTCCTGTGTCTCTTTTTTTTCACAGAGCAGTACCTCCCTCTGCTCCCTTTCCTTTTACACCCCTCTCCCACACACACACCTCTCTCCCTCTCTCTCTCTCCCCTTCCTTTTACACCCCCCCCCACACACACCTCTCTCCCTCTCTCTCTCTCCCCTTCCCCTCCCCACACACACACCTCTCTCTCTCTCCCCTTCCTCCCCCACAAACTCACACACTTCTCTTTCTCCCTCTCTCTATCTCCCCTACCATTTACCCCCGCCTCTCCTTCTCCCTCTCTCTCTTTCTCCTTCTCCCTTTCTGTATCCCCTTACTTTCCTCTCTTTCTCCCTCCTTCTCCCTCTCCCCTTTCTTTCCTTTCTCTCTCTCTCTCTCTCTCTCTCTGGAGGAAGGTGGTGCTGAGTTGATGTGGGGTGGAGTTGTTTGCTGGGAGTCAGAGAACTTGACAATGTTTTATGTAGGGCAGAGAGCAGCAGTACAGAGAGAAAAAAAGAGGCAGCGGGGGCCTCACACACACACACACACACGCACGCACGCACGCACGCACGCACGCACGCACGCACGCACGCACGCACGCACGCACGCACACACACACACACATACACACACACACACACACACACACACTCACACACACACACACACACACACACACACACACACACACACACACACACACACACACATACACACACACGCACAGGCAGCAGGGGCCTTGGCTCGGCTCGGCTCGTCGGTGCTTTTCCACCGTGCCGCAGACATGATGAGACGCCACCTGGGACCGTCTCTCCCTTGGCTCGGCT
>NC_085007.1:8077606-8080503 GCF_963854185.1 Sardina pilchardus | reverse complement strand
AATGAAAAAAGGGGAATATCTACCAAAAGTGTGGAGGGAGCAGAAGAACGAGGGAAAGTTAAAGGAAAAAAATCAGTCAGAGAGAGAGAGATAAAGAGGGAGGAGAGGGAGAGAGACAAAGAGAGATAAATAGAGGGAGAGAGAGAGGGAAAGACAGAGAGAGAGAGATAAAGAGGGAGAGAGAGGGGGAGAAAAAAAGAGCATGTTTTTTCCTTGTGACTGTCTCCCTGTAAGACTGCGCTGTGCATTCATGCTCCATCGCCTTGACAACCTGCTAGTCGGATGCCTGATGCCTGATGCCTGGACAAGCCAGGAGCACTGATGCCCATGATAGCAGCATTTGGTCACAGTGTTCAAATTACATTCCCCACACACACTACACAATACCTGCCGCGCCAACACACACACACACACACACACACACACACACACACACACACACACACACAAACACACTCTCTCTTTCATACACATGTTTTTTTTTCTCTCTCTCTCTCTCTCCACTCTCTGAAGTAGCCTACACACAAATATACACACACACACACACACGCACGCACGCACACAAACACAAACAATGGCATGTCCATCAGATGGTCTATCTTTTCCAAAAACTCATACTCATATCAAATGTGCATCACTCTTTTTCACACAAACACACACACACACACACACACACACACACACACACACACACACACACACACACACACACACACACACACACACACACTCTTGTTCACTCACCCCAGGCATGGAATCAAACATCCGCATTGTGTCTGTTTAAACTAGTAAAGAAAAGCCTCCCTCACACAGAGATAAGTACGCCAACACCAGGCAGTATACCAACCATGTGATGAACACTGTGTTCTTGTTCTGCTTCCCACACTAAATCAGATGAAGAGAGACTACAGAATGGTTGCTTTATATGCCTTTGCGTCTTAACTCCAGCCTGAGAGATACAGTAGCTCTGCCAGAGAGAACTCATGAGACAGAAGCAGATTTAACAGGTTTAATTGAAGGCCCTCCACAAACGTAATGGAATATACATCTTTAGAGTAGCCCCAGTGGATAAGCTAACGTGAAGTAAAAGTAAGTGACTGCTGTTTAGCAGACACCTTTATCCAAAGTGACTCGGACTCTCATCAGTGGGTTGGAGAATTGAACCCCGATGGTTAGGCTACAGCAGCTCCACCCTGCCCACTAAACTCTATGGTGATTATTCACATACCTCTATGGTGATTATAATTGTGATTATTCACTATTACTCTATGGAGGTAATTTGCATAACTCTATGATGATTATTCTCATAACTCTATGGTGATTATTGCCATAACTCCATGGTGATTATTCTCATAACTCTATGGTGATCTTTCTCATAACTCTATGGTGGTTATTCTCATAACTCTATGGTGATTATTCACATAACTCTATGGTGGTTATTCTCATAACTCTATTATTCGCATAAATCAGCCACTGACGACCTCTCACCTGCAGATCAGTCACCGACTAGAGCTTTTTTATAGACTGGGACATTTTGCTTGCTGGACACAATGAGAAAAAAGAAGAAAACACACAAGTAATTAGAGCCCGATGAACATTATGGGGGGGGGGGGGCGGGGTCTTTAAAACATAACTAAGAGCTGGGGAGGGGGGGGGGGTCTTTAAAACATAACTAAGAGCTGGGTGGGTACATGTCCAATGTGACATCAATGTAAAAAGAGTAAAAGGTCCGCACACTTGCTCTCACTTAGTTTACTTTATTTAGTTACGTTTCAAAATGTTTTGACTATTTATTCACCAGTGGGATGATAAATGATGAATGTCAATGTATTGTGAAACCTACGGGTCAGGTGACCTATGACCCATTTAAAATGGGGATGTCTTTTGTCTCTTTTAAGTCTGAAGAAGAGCCATGCGGCTCGAAACGTAACTAAATAAAGTACACTAAGTGAGAGCAAGTGTGCAGACCTTTTACTCTTTTTTTTTGGATCTTAACTTTTTGTCTCATGCACCTTTATTTGGATGTGCGCACTGTTTGCAACTGAATACATGTGACATCAATGGCCATGAATGCAGGACGCTCTCCACTCAGGACATAAGGCAAGCCAAGGCAAGGCAAGTTTACTTACAGTATAGCACATTTCGTGCAACTTCAGGCAATTTAATGTGTTTCACAACGGACACATAAAAACAGTTTCTCCATAAAGACTCAGAGATAAAATGATTTTCGAGATTTAATTAACAAACAGTTTTACAAGGCAGAGAAGTCCTTAAGTAATTAAAAGTCTTTGGCACAGGCCCCCTGCATTGGTCCAGGTCCACCCTCTGGACACTAACTCAGCAGTGACCCAACTGGTGGGGGTGGAGAGGAAGGAGGGGCCTTCAAGATAGCGGCACCTGAAGCAACGACACAGGAATAGGCCTACAATAAAGCTACCATCTTTGCCCAAATAAGGAGATCCGGTATCTTGAGATTTTTTTCTATGGGAAAATAACATGGGGATTTTGAATTATCACACTTGTTAAACTCTCGCGAGGACAAACTTATAGGCAGTTAGCTTCAATTATCTCTCGGATCTCCTTATATGGGCAAAGATGGCAGCTTCGGACAGGACATTGGAGCCCTCCTGGAAAAAACTTACACTATATATCATGCAGCTCCCATATCTGTCAAGCAAAAATGAATGAAAATGAAATACAAGCGGGCATAGAAACAGGCAGCTATGGACATGGGCATGCTACTGTAGATGGCATGCATGGTGACGAGCAGGCTGGTTGGGGCTATTTGAGGGGTGGAGGATGGCTGTGGCCCACGCCTTGGCACCGGCAGGCTGGCTGGGTATGTTTCAGGGGGAAGGTGGAGGTGTGTGCTGGGTGAGGCATGAATGGCGTGGACT
>NC_085007.1:8065106-8072606 GCF_963854185.1 Sardina pilchardus | reverse complement strand
TATACCTCTTCTGACTCTTCTGAATGCATACTCACACACACAGAGACTCAGACACACACACACACACACACACACACACACACACACACACACACACACACACATACACAAACACAGACAGACAGACACACACACACACACACACACACACACACACACACACACACCCCCAAGGATAAACGCACCCTGTCTAGACAACAGCACTTTGGTCGACCCTGTGTGTCGGTCTCCTTTTTTCTCCACGTCTTGGAGGTTTCTGCTCCTTCACCGCGAACAAACACTCCGAGACCCGATCCCCAGTCAACCGAGCGCCCGGCGATCAATCACGACCGATACAATTAAACAGCAACCTCCACGGCAACGGGAAAACAATCAATCAACTTGAAATAGAGTCCTATAGCGCGCTAACGTGCCATCGTGGTGCCCGGGCGCTATCGTTTCGCAGCACGCACTGGCACTCCGTCATAAGCGCGAGGCCATTGTCTAAACGCTACGCTTCTGCCAGATGGATTTCACATAGCGCCAGCCAGCCCACCACGGTCTGTAGCACCGCATTATGTAATAACACCGCATTATGTAATAATGTAATAAATGTGCACGCCATTATGTAATAATTGCCGCATTCTGTAATAATCTGCCGCATTATGTAATACACTTCTTGAACGCAATATGTAATACATTTTGCCGCATTATGTAATAAGTTATTACATATTGCGGTTGTTACTACATAATGCGGGTGTTGCGTTTTTTTTTTTTGCCAAATGTAACAATTGGTGCATTATGTAATAACCAACCGAAATTTACATTTTCATTGATTAAAAACAGCTTAATAATGTGTATTTTACTCAAAAATTAATGCTTACAAATAAGTATTAATTTAACGATGCAATTAAAGGTTGGGTACGGAATTAGCAAAACGGACGGCAGAGTTTGAACATATACAACCTCAAGTCCCGCCCTCCATGCACGAGCGACAATTCAAATGCGCAGCGCGAGAGCGAGCCAGGCTAAATGAAATGCCATCCTGGCGTCTACAGCACTATGAGCTCTAGTCTCCATACAATCACTCACATCAACTTCCCCAATTACATTCTTTGGGCTATTCACCTCCAAAGGGTTGTAGTAGGCTACATATGGTTCAGTAGCCATAGGTGTGTATATTTGAACAGAATCTGGTTTGTTCTTACCAGGGCGATTATCTCCTGAAATATCCGAGTTTAGTGCTGCCCAATTGGTTCGCCTATTCCACCGTAGCTCCAAGCTGTTAAGTTTCGATTTCATGTTTACAGCACTCTTCGTGTCATGGTAAAATGTAATTTTTGCTACATAGCTTATTTATTGCGTGGGTGATTGAGTTTCCGTAGGTATCCGCTGCCTTAGTTTGTATAGAAATGAAGTGACACAACAAGAGGGGAACATGGACGTGCAGCAGCAGGCAGTTGGTTTCGTTTCAGCACTGACTCGCGGTCACCAGCTTTCGAAAGGGTCGCGCGCGGTGGGGAGGGGGAGTAGGAAGAGGAGTAAGACGTTAGATTGACGATCGAGCTGTGAAATGATGGTATGGGGTGAGGAATTCTATTGGCTGGAGTTTTTCGAGCCCTGCCCGTTCCGCAGATGATTGACGTGTTTAATTTCCATTTCAGTGCTTCCAACTTAGTGGCTATAAGTGGGTTAGGAATAGGATTTCAAGTGATTTTGCAAAAATGGCCAAAAAAGCTCATTCCATACCCTACCTTTAAGTATTTAAGCAACTAAATGAAAAACAATTCAGCTGCAACATACAGCCTAACACACTGATCACACAAAGGAATTGCAGAATAATAAAGTGAATTTTAACTATGTTCTTTACCTACAGTAAAACAGGCCATGACTCACATTTCACACACATACAGTATAGCCAAACTATCAGTATATGGAGGGAACTGCCTATCAGAATTCCCTTTGATTTATGCTGTTCAGGCACTTAGCCTAAGCCAGTACTTGATATTGCTCCTCCTGCAAGGTACTGATTGGGACTCAGTACTGGCTAGGCTAGGCCTGCTATTGGAAAGGCAATGTTTAAACGTAAGTTATTAGGGCCCGAGCACCGAGGTGCTGAAGCGGCTGCACCGTAGGTGCAAGGCCCTATTATTTTTGCTCTGATTAAATTTCTTCCGGGCCACGTTTTGCCTTTTTTTCACCAACTTGGCATGCTCTAAAACTCTTGAAATTTGGCAGCTATGTGTGGAATTGGTAACACTACTAAGTGACAGAGCTCTGACCTAGGGTGTGGCTCAGGGACTCTATAGCGCCACCTAACGCGTTGTCTGTTGTGGTTGACACATACATTCACGGAAATGGCCCAGATTTGGTGGACATGTGTGTTCTATTAATCTAAACAATTTCACATTTCAACTTTATAGTGAATCTTAGAAGAATTTGAGTTATGATTATGATTATGATTTCTGCACATCACATATTTTGAAAAAAATCTCCTAGACGGTTTATCGAAATCATGTCATATAAGCACTAAAATGATCTTGAGGGGTTGCTCAAGAGGAATTACAAACAGATTTTTTAATTGTCGAAGTATATCGAAATGGCGAAGGTTTGAATTATGACGTCTTATCAAGAAACAGGAAGTTGGTGTTATAGGCAGAAAAAAGGTTTTAAATTGGATATAACTTGGCAGCTACATGTGGAATTGCTTCTGCTAGTCAGAGACGGAGCTCTGGCCTAAGGTGTCGCTTAGGGACTCTATAGCGCCACCTAGTGCGTTGTCTGTTGTGGTTGACACATACATTCACGAAAATTAACCAAATTTGGTGGGCTTGTGTGTTATTGCTGTTGCTAGTCAGAGACAGAGCTCTGGCCATAGACCTAAAAGAAATGGACAAACAGACTCTGTTGTTCTCAATGGGAGGGGGCTGAAATAAAAATCTGTTTACTTTCCATCGTACCAAATTTGGTGGGCTTGTATATCATTGCTATCGCTAGTCAGAGACAGAGCTCTATCTCTATAGCTATCTCTATCTCCTAGCGTGTTGTCTGTTGTGGTTGACACATACATTCACTAAAATTAATCAAATGTTGTGGGCTTGCGTGTTGTTGCTACCGATAGTCAAAGACAGAGCTCTGGCCTAGGGTGTGGCTTAGGGACTCTATTGCGCCACCTAGCGCATTGTTTGTTGTGGTCGACACATACATTCACGAAAATTAACCAAATTTGGTGGGCTTGTGTGTTATTGCTGTTGCTAGTCAGAGACAGAGCTCTGGCCATAGACCTAAAAGAAATGGACAAACAGACTCTGTTGTTCTCAATGGGAGGGGGCTGAAATAAAAATCTGTTTACTTTCCATCGTACTGCGCAGACTTATACTCATTTTGTGATGTTAGCCATCCTGTACATTGCTGTAACTGGTCTGATAGATGGGATTTTCAGAACAACTGTCAATCCATTATTAATGTTCGTTTTTAATATTATTATTTTGTTTACTTGCCCCTAAGTAGGCTACCGTAGGCCACACGCTTTTTCACTGATCTTGGGAATGACTTTCCATCATGGTTTTCGTGCAGGCTGGACTGAGCTTCTTATCCAGACATTACGGGGAATCTCTTGTCGAACGTTAGCTTCCCTCCAACCGACATGCTAACTATACTTCTTTGCGGGAAACCAACGTTATATACGGGGAAGACGTGAATTAGTTTTGCCTTCGATACCCTATATACTGTAGAATACACAGAAGCTATAAGGGCGACACAGGGCACATGTTACATGAAGTTATGGGATCGCAAAAAAAATCTGCAATCTATGGCCGTCCATGGGAGTTAGCAGAGTGTTGATAACCAGCTCAATTCGTGCCTCTACTTCCGGGAATATGCCTGCCCCCTTGGCTCTGGCCTAGGGTGTGGCTTAGGGACTCTATAGCGCCACCTAGCGCATTGTCTGTTGTGGTTGACACGTACATTCACGAAAATGAACCAAATTTGGGGGGCATGTGTTTTGCTATAGCTATTCAGAGACAGAGCTCAGGCCGAGGGTGTGGCTTAGGGACTCTATAGCGCCACCTAGTGTGTTACCTGTTGTGGTTGACATATACATTCATGAAAATTAATCAAATTTGGTGAGCTTGTGTGTTATTGCTGCAGCTAGTCAGAGAGCTTTGGCCTAGGGTGTGGCTTAGGGACTCTATAGCGCCACCTAGCCTGTTGTCTGTTGTGGTTGACACATACATTGATGAAAATTAACCAAATTTGGTGGGCATGTGTGTTGCTCATGCACATGCCCACCAACAATTACGTATTGCTTTGTTAGATTCCGAAATGACCGGGCCTGCCATCGCCGCTTGCAGCTATATTTATTATTATTAATTTTGTTTTGTTGTACTACAACAAACTAAGCAGGATTTAGACTGAGATACTGTGTCCTCAATGAACTTGAAAAGAAAACATTTTATGTTAATGTGTAACATGTGTTAGCTTAGCTTATGGTTGGCTATGTCAACACCAGCTAACTTAGCCAATAATATAATAATATCTGTTAACAGAAAACAGAATGCATGGCACACCCATCTTGTGCACAGCCCATGTTTAATAATTTGGTGCTGTATGTCTTATCTTTGCTGCTGCTTGAGCAAAGACAGAGATTTACTTGACAATTTTATAAAGTGGTTAACTATCAGAAGCACTTACCTCCAAACTTGATCTCGTGACTAATATGACTGCAAATATTAATTGAAAAGAACCCCTTGTGCATTTAAATGAGCACAACCAAAGTTAAAAGGTGGATTGTTACAATGTAAGCTGAGCAATAGTTGACATACTGTCCCCTTACTTATCATTTTTGAGTAAAATACACATTATCATGCTGTTTTTAATCAATGAAAATGTCAATTTTGGTTGGTTACTACATAATGCACCAATTGTTACATTTGGCAAAAAAAAAAAAACGCAACAACCGCATTATGTAGTAACAACCGCAATATGTAATAACTTATTACATAATGCGGCAAAATGTATTACATATTGCGTTCAAGAAGTTTATTACATAATGCGGCAGATTATTACAAAATGCGGCAATTATTACATAATGGCGTGCACATTTATTACATTATTACATAATGCGGTGTTATTACATAATGCGGTGCTACACGGTCCCCCCACACAGCACCAACGCGTTACATAAGTCAATAGCAACCGACGCGTCACGTTATTGTGCTGTAAATTAAACAGCCGTTTCCTCGTCTTTTCCATTTTTTTTTTTTTTTCGCGCGCGTCGACGTGACGCAATGCGATGGGATTCGGCGGTGCAGACGAACGTCTGTCGTTGGGTTGGGGGGTGGGGGGGGGCGGGTGGGGGGATGGCATCGCTGTCGTGTCGTGCGCCAGTCGATGCCAAATGCAGAGTGCCAGCGGCGGTGCTTTATGTGTTTGCTCAGCTAATGAACGCCACGTGAAGTTACAGCTTGGAGGAGCGCGCGCGGGGTGAAGCCAATGCCGGGACACGCAACCAGGGCCAAATGAGTTATGGCAGCGAGGCCGACACACACACACACACACACACACACACACACAGGATTGGTTCGCTGGGCCAGAAGTTGCAGCACGACTGGTCAGTTTTGCTTGGCCTTGACTATGTAATTGGTCAGTCATTTCACCACTGCTACTGTGCCTATTCTACTAGTCTTGATATTTGTCTTTTATGAACACAGTTGAATATAGCAGGCAGTTTTGATTATAGCAGGCCTGTGATTTGTCCACTTTGAATATGAACAGTAGACTGGTTAAACCCTGCAGCTCAGGCTGGAAACCTGCACATTTATCTCTCCTGCTTCCTGTCCGCGTCTGCTGGAACCAATCACAAATGGGCTTATCCACCAGGCGCACCTGGATCATTGGTCTATTTATTTGTAAATGTACATACTGTACATACTGTATTTATTCCTTTATTCTCATACATGGCTTACTGCCTTTATTCTTCTTTTACGGTTTTTACTGCTTTTTATGCTACTGTTGAGTGTTGTACTTCAGTGCAAAGATTAACCTGAGTCAAATTCCTTGTTTGTTCACGTATAGTAGATAGATAGATAGATAGATACTCTATTGATCCCCAAGGGGAAATTCAGTAAACCTGCCCAACAATGCTGATTCTGATTCTGAAGGAATATCCAAATGCTTACAGAGTAATTTGAACTCTGTCCATTGATCATGCGCCTCTTGTGCAGTAGAAATACAGCACAGACTCCCCAGACTAGTATTCAGTCTTAAAGGATTGAGCTTAGTCTGGTAGCCAGACTATATGAACAGTAACGCTCAATGGTGTTTTTCGCCCCCCAACGGCACCTTCCAGGCAGCACAGCCTAAAAGGCACTACCTTTACCCTATTCCTAACTCTAACCCCCTCAACCCTCATCCTACCCCTAAACTGAGGGGAGTAGTGCCTTGAAGGCAGCGCTGCCTGGAAGGCACCATTTTAGGGCAAATAATACCAAAGACCAACAGGCTCAGTATATATCGGGGCAGTGTTGCCTGATCTGACTGACAGCTGTGTGTTGCTGTGCAGCCATATTGTGTGTGTATTGATGCATGGCAGGCATAAAGTGCAGTTGAACCCCAGTGTCTGAGAACACACTCCATTCATCACCTTCAGAGTGTGACCCCGTCATGTCCATTTGCCCCATCTGACTGACCAGCTCCGTGATGTACTGTAACACCAAAGTCCCAAACAAATGAAACCACACACACACACTCGCACTCACACACACTCACACACACACACACACACACACACACACACACACACACACACACCTGCATGTGTACACACACACACACACACACACACACACATACACACACACACACACACACACACACACACACACACACACACACACACACACACACACACACACACAAGCAAAAACAAATATCCCCAGCAGCAGCAGCAGCAGCAGCAGTAGTCACATTCAGTGTGTGTGTGTGTGTGTGTGTGTGTGTGTGTGTGTGTGTGTGTGTGAGACTGTGGAGTGTGAAAATGAAAGAGGAACAATGAGACGTGGCTCCTCATCAGTCTCCATATTAGCTCGGGACGGACCCAGAGGGCCACTTCCGCCTGGAGGCGTCCAGTAATTGTTTTGGATTTTCAGCCTCATTGTTCCCATGGATTGTTGTGTTGTAATTCGCAGATGGTAACCATGGCGATTAGTCACTGTCCCTGTGATTAGATATGATTTAGGACTCTTTGGCGAGTAACTGTAGTTTGTGAGTGTGTGTCTGTGTGTGTGTGTGTGTGTGTGTGTGTGTGTGTGTGTGTGTGTGTGTGTGTGTGTGTGTGTGCGTGTGTGTGTGTGTGTGTGTGTGTGTGTGTGTGTGAGAGAGAGAGAGAGAGAGAAAGAGAGAGAGAGAGAGAAAGTCCCTGACTCGTCTGTGCTCACACCATAACTGATGACAAAAATTATGTGTTCATATTGTTGGAGCTGTGTGATTCATCTCTTGAAATTAATTCATATTTACGATGCC
>NC_085007.1:8042606-8052606 GCF_963854185.1 Sardina pilchardus | reverse complement strand
GTGAAAGAGTGAAAGAGAAGAAGGGAAAGAAGGGATAAAGAGGATGAGAGAGGAGAGGAGAGGAGGGGTGCTGGCCCACATGCTGATTAAATGACAAGGCACTGAGTGAAGATTTGCACACTGACCTTTTCCGTGAACTTGGTGACCTTTTTAGCCATTCAGAAGAGCCATGGAGGCGGGATTTCCTGGTTTCTTCTAAATCTGTTTGAGGAGAGGCTGTGTGTGTGTGTGTACTGGATGTGTGTGTGTGGTGCTAAAATTTAGTGTTACCTTACAGTATGTGGCATAAGCACACACACAGCTACAGGTGTTATTAGTCCATACACACATACATACATACATGCATGCACGTACGCACGCACGCACGCACGCACGCACGCACGCACACACGCACGCAAACACATACACACACACACAAACAATGGCAATTGAATAAAAGAATATCCGCAGGGCCTGAGCCCACACATAGAGATGACTCATCTGGAAAGAAGTAGCCGGATGTTCAGATCTCTGCACAAGGAAAGGCTCTTAGCCGTAACTAGAGGGAGGATTTTTCCCCCGAAACTGCTTTTGATCAAATTGAAACGATCAACTCAGAGAGGGTGGATCATGGCTACATGGCACAGAATGCAATATGAACATGTCTACCTTGAGCAGTCAAGAAACAAGTGTGAAAATGTCAGGAAGTTTCTAACATTCAGTCCCTGTTTACTGTAGTCCCAGAATGCATCACCACGTCTTAATCAAGCTAAAAATGGGAGGACTATAGATAAGCCCTCACAAGCGCCAATGGCACACTATTTTGGTGGGTGAATTGTGGCAGTTACTCTTGCAAATGCCACGCTTTTCATCAGTGAAAAGAAAATACATTGCCCACTAAACATTAGACATTTGATGGACGAGCAGATAAGGTCTTTATTGCGTCCGTTAGTCCAAGACCAATTCTGGACCAATTCCAAGACCAATTCTGGACCAATTCCAAGACCAATTCTGTCCGCTATTTGGACTTCTAACCATGACCCCATTTGAATGTCAACAGGATTAAGTAACCTTTTTGGACATTATACAGAGATCCTGTGGATGTCAATACGTCGGGAAAAAAATATGTTAGTCTGCACCTTCAGGGGACTAAAATTGGACCTCCAAATGACTTTGCACAATGGGTCGTCTGTCATGTGAAACAGCTTGCCATATCTATCTGGCAGGGGGAGTGGGATGTACTGTAGTCACGCAGAGTACTCTCGGCCAAGGTCCTCCACATCTGCTTATGAAAAGCATTGTTAAAAAGTCAACCCAGGTAATTTCCCTCATTCTTAAAAAGCAGTGTTGTTTTCAACACAAGTTGTGTTATTTTCAACAAAAGTTGTGTTATTTTCAACACATTTTAAAAAGCACAAACTGTGTTGTCTCCATCTGGACACAGAGAGATGCAAGTTCTGTTGTTTTCAACACATTCAATACAACACATCTCTGCGTCCAGATTCGTTTTCAGAGTGCAGTCCCACCCCATCTCTCTCTCCCATTCACTTCCTGTCAGTCTCTCACCATTTTACCAAAAATAAAGGCAACCACCCTTCTAAAATATAGACTTTATTAGAATAACAAAAAGGCTGGTATATTTATTTATTTTTTTTGGTTAGGGATCATGTAATTATTTAAACAAATGCTGCCGTTTGATGCATTGTACCAGAGTTAGCCTCAGGCTTTTACATCTGCAGTTCTGGGCAGGGCACAATTTAATATCCAACAGACAACAGTTAACAAACATTTTACAATATCAGTTCATAAAACAGCAACATTGATTGTGAAGCTATAGCAGTAGTTCTCAGTGTGGGGCAGGCCCCGCTAGTGGGGAATAGAGACTTGGCAGGTGGAGCACGAGAAACTTCTTTTTTGACAAGGAAGACCATAGATTCAGAAAACAGACCGACATACAAATTACAGTAGAAGAACATCTGATCCAGCGGACTGAGACAGGAAATGTTGGCTAATGTGAAAGCAAGACGTAAAAGAAAAGGTATTTTAACGTTACCAATTTGCCAGAATGATGGGGTCAGATGGCCCATGAAAATTCACTCCTTCAAAGGGGGGACTGACAGAAAAAGTTTGTAAACCAGAGCTAAAGCATCACTCACAAGGCTCGAAGGTGTTTTAAGACCCCAACGTCGTCTTCTGGGCAGCGCTGCCACCGTCGACTTAAAAGGCACCTAAAGCCTACAGTTCCTTACACTGACAAGATTTGGGAAAGATTCTTGAAATATTGTAGTATTCTAACTAAAGCCCCTCATTCAAGCTTTATTCAAAAGACTACAATCTTTCAAGAATCGTTCCCAAATCTTGTCAGTGTGAGGTAGGCTTAATCTCAACCCTATGCATAACCCTAGTGCCTTCCACACAGCACTGCCAACGTTGGGACAACGTTGGGGGCTTGAAACACTCATTAGGTCCTTACTTAGTCTCTCCATGTCTAGTAACAAAGCAGTCCATTCACTCTCGACTCATTACATCGCGTTGTAGTGCAGAAGTGGTTTAGTGGTTGTGAATGCCTTAGCAGTGACAGTGACTCATTTGCGACTAAACTGAAATAGACCTCATGCTGTGACCGAAATGCGCAGGAATTCCTAACCGATCCATTTACTGTTCTTTTTTCCCCCCACAAAAGGATCGACAGATTGTCTTAAAACAGTCTGAGGTATTGTAAACGTCTCACAAATCCCCCCTGTAATAGTGCCACGTCTTTCAAATACACTTGCTGGAGGGACTGTTTCGACTGTTTAGAGCGACTTTAGCTGTCTGGGTTATTGTTTTGGATGCCAAACCCTGGAGTCTGGATTGTTCACTTTGTCCTGGAATTGATTTGAATCATTGCAGAGAGAGAGGCCCATTTGAGCTTTCATTTTGGACACATTTTTTTTTCCACTGAACTGACTCTTCTGAATACATGCTTCTCTCCCCGTTCTCCAAGTCCTTGTAAGTATAAAATATGAAAAGAAGGCATTTCTTAGGCATTTTTTACTAGAAGCTTTTTTTTTGTAAATGCCACCATATCTCCTACAAGCAATAATACTTCCTGAGCAAATGTCTGTGACAAGCAACCACCAGACAACCAGAATTGACCAGCTCTTACTCACATATCCAGTGCAAGGCTGGCGTATGCTGCAGACAATTTCCCAGCCACCGTCTCCAGCCTGGGTTCATACCAGAGAAAGAGAGAGAGAGAGACAGACAGAGCCAGAGAGAGAGAGAGGGGGGAGAGAGAGAGAGAGAGAGAGAGAGATGCAACACTCTTTGATGTTGCCGCCACGCGTTCACATGGTTCATGTATGCCTTAATAGTTCCTATAAAACCTGCCCTGTATAACCAGTAGGAGGGTGGGATGTAATTTTAGGATGCTAGAGTGCAGGATCTAAGTAACCCATTGGCTACTGACCAGTGGTCAGTTTGGGATCCAGTAACCCATTGGCTACCAACGGTCAGTGGGGGATCTAGTAACCCATTGGCTACTGACCAGCGATCAGTGCGGGACCTGGTAACCCATTGGCTACTGACCAGTGATCATTGTCGGGATCTGGTAACCCATTGGCTACTGACCAGTGATCAGTGCTGGATCTAGTAACCCACTGCTGATCAGCTTTTGGAACATTCACCGCCTCCAACAGCCCAGAAAATTCCCTGAGAAATCATGCCTGCCATTTTCGTCCACGGTTTCCTGTGGGAATGTTGCAAGTGTTTTCTCCACCCGCTCTTGCCTCATGCCAAACCATGTCAAGAGCTCTTGATCTTCATGTCTTGAAGATGTCCGTAACTCCCCTCCTCCCCCGAGTGAGACGTTCACAGAGCCGTCCAGACGTTCTCCGACGCAGACGGCGCTCGAGGGAGCTGTCGTGGCAGTCGTCAGGCCCCGTGGTGGGTTTTGGAACAGATTACATTTTTGGGCGGTTATTTACAGAGGTGACAGTGACGTCGCTCAGAGGGGAGAGGAGATAGAGTATTTACTGAGCCAACTCGCAGCTCTGCACCATAGCTGTGTGTGTGCGTGTGTGTGTGCGTGTGTGTGTGTGTGTGTGTGTGTGTGTGTGTGTGTGTGTGTGTGTGTGTGAGCGTGTGTGAGCGTACGTTTGCGTAAGCCAAGATTTGCCTCGACAAGGACACTGATTCCCATCTTTAGGCGCAGTCATGATTCCATAAGAGCTCTAATTCCCCTGCACTTCCTCTCCCCGCATTTCTCATTTGCTTCCCTTGCTCTTCTCTCTCTCTCCTCTCCTCTCTATCTCTCCCTCCCTCTCTCTCCCTCCCACTCTCCCCTCCCCCTCTCTATATCCTCTCTCCGTCTCTCTCTCCCTCCCTCAACTCTCTCTCCCTCCCTCAACTCTCTCTCCCTCTCTCCTCTCTCTCTTTCTCTCGCTCTCCCTTCTCTCTCCCATTTACTCTCACCCTCTCTCTCTCTCTCTCTCTCTCCCCCTTTTACCCTCTCTCTCTCCCTCTCCCTCTCTCTCTCTCTCTATCACTCTCTCTCTCCCCTCCTCTCCTTCTCCGGCTCCCTTTCTCTGGGGCGGGTGATAACATTAGTAGCATCTGTTGGGTTCTGTAATCCATCCAGATTTGAGCTCAGCGAACATCTGCTCAACTCTCCAGCGTGGACAAGCACTAGAGAGAGACAGATAGGGTGAAAATGAGGGAGAAAGAGAGAGAGGGAGGGAGGAAGAGGGAAGTGGAGAGAGAGGGCAAGAAGGAGAGAGAGAGAGAGGGAGGGAGGCAGAGTGTCAGAGAGGGTGCTAAAGAGAGAGAGAGAGGTGGAGAAGGAATGGGAGAGAGAGAGGGAAAGGGAAAGAGAGAGGTAGAGAATGATAGAGAGAGAGAGGTAGAGAGGGGAAAAAACAATTAGGATGTAGGACACAGGCTTACACACAGAGGTGCAGGGTGGAGGAGAAAACTTGGAAGAGAGAGTGATGGAGAAGGAGGGCGAGAAAGAGAAGGCATGAAGAGGAGGGAGGTGGAGACACAGAAACAAATGAGGAGTTTGGTTTCAAAATGCCATATTTGAAGACATTAATAGTCATGCTATTTAGTTGTGTATTTCAGATACTATCAATAGCATTGCAGTTGTGTTGTGTATCCAAACAGCACTGCACCACATCCAGTTTATAGCACAAATTTTGAGTGTGATAGCATTAGCTATTCAGCAGTGCACACACACACACACACACACACACACACATCCCACACAACACAGCAGCACAGACACAAACACACACCCATTCCACCCAACACAAAACTACAGACAAAAACACACAAACACACACACACACACACACACACACACACACACACACACACACATCCCACACAACACCACAGTACGGATACAAACACACACACACTGAGCGGTGCCTGTTTTGTCGTCTATAACGGACACGGAAACGGCAAAGTTCCAACAGAATCAGTTTCATAATTACAAAGTGGCTGAGACTCTGGCTGACAGCTTGTGGTGATGTGTTTTTATCATTTTAAAAGGTGTATTATTACTACTGTCAGCGTTACCCTGCTATTGGGCTCAGTGCTGACAGCACTGATGGGCTTTGATGAGAATCAGCAACCCGCTTAGGCCACGTAGGCATACGCGTGCGTGTGTGTGTGTGTGTGCATGTGTGTGTGAGGTAGAGTGGACGTGTGTGTGTGTGTGTGTGTGTGTGTGTGTGTGTGTGTGTGTGTGTGGGGTATTCCCATGGTGAGGGAAGACTGATGTCTCCAGAATTAGCGCAGACGTTTGTGTGTGTATATGTGTGTGTGTCAGAGGATATTTGACATCGACGTGTGTGTGTGTGTGTGTGTGTGTGTGTGTGGGTGTGTGTGTGTGTGTGTGTCACGATGATTTGCACGGTTTCTGCACGTGTGAAGTGTGTCTATGAAAATGCAATAACAACCCTCCCTCCATCTCTGTCACTCGGTATGGTGTGTGTGTGTGTGTGTGTGTGTGTGTGTGTGTGTCTAGGTGTGTGGATGTGTCTCTGTGTGGATGTCTCTCTCTCTCTCTCTCTCTCTCTCTCTCTCACTCTTTCTGTGTGTGTGTGTGTGTGTGTGTGTGTGTGTGTGTGTGTGTGTGTGTGTTTGACAGCTGATGGCAGATCTGGGACTGGAGACACAAAGTGAGAGATGTCAAAGTGTCTACCGCATCAGCAGCAATTAGATGAAAGAAGAGTTGGTGTGGATCTACTTGCCTTTTTGTTGCAATTTTTTTAGTGATTCTCTGAGCGCACAACCTGTTTGTATGTGTGTGTGTTTGTGTGTGTGTGTGTGTGTGTGTGTGTGTGTGTGTGTGTGTGTGTGTGTGTGTGTGTGTGTGTGTGTGTGTGTGTGTGTGTGACCTGTGTGACATGCTGGCTCTAGGCATGAAACATGAACGGGGAGACCACGCAGAGATTCCAGAAGAATAAGTGAATTTATTAAGTAAATATAATTAACAAAGACTAAATGATAAATATATACAGTGCTGTGTAGTGTAAGTCAGTATAATGGAAGTAACCAAAGGTGTCATGCAATAATCAGTCTAGGGGTTCTAACAACGAAATCCAAACGCCGGGAGGAGGAAGCAGAGAGTGACTGTTGGAGATGCAGGCCTTTTATGCTCCTGCCCATTAGGTGCACCTAATCACCATCACCTGCTCAGGATAGTAGGAGGGGACAGAGAGGGAGAGAGCATAGGCAAGCCACACAACAGGGCAGGGTCTAAAACCCACCCGTATCCGTTACATATCCCCCCCCTTAAAACAGAAGCCCACCTAAGTGGGATTCTGCAAATACTGTAAATAACAAAATAATACACACAAGACAACCATAAATCAACCCAGTCCCAAATAACCCACTCACCCAACTCTGGACACATCCGTTTCCCACTTTCACACGCACAATGCACACTCTCACCACGCACTTAACTCATGCTCACCAGTCACCCAATCTCCTGAGCCACAGCAATTCTGGTACCTAGAAAAGCAATTTAAGAGGCACAGGAATAGAGAGACTTGAGGAGAGAAGTTACTTGCATACAACATTCAACCCATTACACCATATCCGGACGCGGGACAACGCATCTGCAACTGCACTATCCATGCCCGAATATGGTGAATATGTACATAGTGTAATTGCTACAACAACGCCCAACGCACCAGACGTTGCTTTGGATTCCAAGTGAAAAACGGCTAACGGATGATTATCGGAAAGTATGACCACTGGGTGAACTTCTCCACCCACATACACAACGAAGGGCTAAAAAACCCACACCAAGGCCAGTGCTTCCTTCGCGATTTCCCATTCGTGGAGTTGGAAAAGATTGACAATAAAATCGGATAAAATTGAATAAGACTTAAATACGAGCCATTTAGATCGCCCAGAACATCACAACGTTTCAGCTGCGGCGACAGCAAGCAGTCATCTGGGCCACTCTCACTCTCCCCATCAGCTGCCACCCTCAGAGGAGAAGGAGCTGCAGACCCAACCGCTAGAACAGCCAGCGAACTCCGAAACTGATCTGCGAAATGCAGAGGAGCGGCCGTAATGGACTTTGGCTTACCCTCCAATTGACAGGTTCGACATGTTTTTATAAAATCTGCTACATCTCGCCTCAAACGCGGCCAGTAGAACTGCTGCAGTAGGCGAACATAAGTTTTGTTTTGTTTGTGCCCCGCTCCCTTCCCGTGTTCTGTCTGTAACACCGGATCCCGGTATCTCTTCGGCACGACAATCTGCAACAACGCCTCAATCAAATCATTATTATTGGACACAACTTTACGAACAAGCAAACCATTAAGAATAAAATAGCCCTTGTCTGCGCTCGGCAGTTGGTCTTCTGACAAGGCCACATCCCATAGCTCTGCCAACCCATCATCCTCTTTCAATGCCAGAATAAAATCACTGCGCTCAAACGCTGATGGCAAATTAGGCAAGGGTGGGCATACACGTTTAACATTAGAGAGCTCACCTGAACCATTCGCTGCCTGTGCGCGACTCTTTGACCGAGTCACCACGCACGCAGCGAACACCTCAGGAAACTCCGCGGCACAATCATTCTGATCCACATCCAATGGCTCGGTGGACACTATTGGTGGTGCTGGCCCTACAGGCCATACACGGTCCCCTGCCAACATATTACCTAAAATAACATGAACACCTGGGACAGGCAATGCTGGGCGCACCCCAACAACAACTTCACCCTGGACCAGATCAGAGTTTAGCACGATTTTGTGTAAAGGAACTGATAGAGTGTGCATACCAATGCCCCGAATAAGTATACTATTTCCCGTGTTAGACTGCACTGAGAATGGTAAAACAGACTCAACCACAAAGGTCTCCGTAGCCCCCGTGTCACGAAGAATTCGAACAGGTGTTTTTTCTAGGCTACCCACAAGTGAAATGAAACCGTCCGTTATAAATGGGCCATAGCCCCCACTGCCATGATCCGCGGACTCGGACGCACACTGACCCTCCACAGGAGAGTCAGGCGCCCCCAAGCTTGAACCTCCTGCAGAGGCAGTGCCGTCTGGTGGGTCTTTCACCTGCGCAACCTTAGACCTGGGGTTAACGAATTCAACTGGGGCAACGCATCCCACCCCCTTAGCCGAATGCGATTGGTTGAAGTCTGCCCTGTTTTTACCCTTATTCCGAAGAACTGGGCATTCCTTCTTCCAATGACCATACTCCAGACAATAGTGACACTTATTTTCAAAGTCAGTTTTACTGCGATTTGAATTTTCTTGTCTAGGCCCAGACTGACCACTATAGTTATTATTCGAACGAGTAAATCGCTGTTCACCCCGCATGTAATTTACAGGCCTGTGTGGAACATACTCATTACTTTTCACACTACCCTTATGGGTTAAATTATACTCGTCTGCGAGCACGGCCGCCTTCTCTGCAGTTTTAACATCACGCTCATTAATGAAAGTTGCAAGCCGTTCCGGGACAATTCGTTTAAACTGCTCCAAGACCATTAAATCGCATAATTTCTCATAAGTGTCAACTTCTACGGAGGAACACCAGCGATTGAAAAAACCAACGAGGTCTCTGGCCACCTCGGAGTAAGTTTGTCGATCGTTTTTTCGCCAGTTTCTAAATCTCTGCCTATAGAACTCCGGGACTTGTTCGTACGCCCTCAACACCGCGTCTTTCACAGCTCCATAATTTTTGCGATCAGTCATAGACAAAGCAACATACGCATCTTGGGCTCGGCCCGGTAAAACAGTTTGGAGTAACAAAGTGCGCTCCCCGTCACTCCACCCCCGTTCATCCGCGATGCCCTCAAAAAGCGAGAAGAAAATGTCGGGATCCCGGTCACTAAATTTTGGTAAAAACCTGATCATCTCAGAGAGTTTTCTATCTGTGCCAGTCCCACCAGAATTACCGTCACCCTGCATTTTCCCCTCCCTGATCAACTGAAACCGCTCTCTTTGAATTTCAATTTCTCTTTCCTCCTGCTTGTCACGAAGTTTCAACTTATCATATTCAAACTGACGTTCCTTCTGCCTGTCCAAACGCTGTTTCTCCAATTCAAGTTCCTTACTTTTGCGCTCCGCCTCCTTTTGCTCGCGCTCGGCTACCTTTTCTAAGCGATTAAATTCTAACTCTTTCTCCCGCTCAGCTGCTTTTAATTTTAACATTTCCATTTGTTGCTCAAAGCTAAAGGCAGAAGGAGGTGACCCTTCCTCTGGTCCACTGGGTGTAGAGGCCGCTGTAGGAACTGTCGGAGCTGGGTTTAAGTCTACTTCTATAATGGACAGATTTACCAATTTTGATCTGACTTGGTCTCTTAATTCTTGTTTTTTAAGCCCACTTGCCAAACTTTCTTCGAATCCGTAATGCTCAGCCACTCTGCGCAACTCAGCCTTCGTGAACCCATCTAAATAATTCTCGGATGGACACGCAAAAAATTCTTCCATTTTGCCAATATTATTAATTTTTTGACTGCCTGAACTAAAACATGCGCTTCTTTGACAATGCTGGCCAAACC
>NC_085007.1:8027606-8032606 GCF_963854185.1 Sardina pilchardus | reverse complement strand
CCTTCGGGTTTTTGCACGCCATAGGTCAGTGCAGGGAAAGTTGTTGGCAACACACTGACATGATGGAGTGACACAGTCCCTCTTGCATGAGCAGGACAGCAACTCAAGTACTGCTTGTGGACCAATGGAGACATTGAACCAGTCTATGGAGAGCTGCAAGTCACCATCTTGGTCCACTCTAGACCACCCATGCTCAACTGGGGAAGGAACTTCAGGGTTGTTCTCGATGCATCTTCTCCAGATAGCACCTTGATGGTTAGCTCTGAGACCGTGCTTCCTGAGAGAATCTGAGCATGGAGGTAAATGCCTGATTCTGGACTTGGAGCTGTACATTTGACATGTGAACTCCTGTAAGGCTGCATACAACTCAGGTGTCATTGCCAGTCTGCCCTAACCTTCTGAAAGGTCTCACAGAAGTTTTCATTCTTCTGAAGAAGTTTTAGGGCTGACACTTTACCACAGCCAGCAAATGCACTTACAGTGTCGCAGCCTGTGTATACGTGTAAACCAGGCAAAGCCTGACACACCTGTGAACCCAGACCACAAGTGAGTTGTGAGATGTTTATGTAGCTGGTGCAATTCTTTGTCCCTGTCCTCAGGAACAGGCCACATGTGAGTGTGTCACTGGTAGCCATGCTTATCACCAAGACATCAGTGTCACAAGGGTGACAGGTTTGTGATCAGTCCTTGAAGCATGGCAAGCATGGAGTAGCATACAGGTTTCAGCCTCTTTATGAGTGGACGACAGGTCTGCTACCTTGTGCACTCCCTGTTGGGTCACCTTGTAATCTTTGGTTGTAGTGTACAGAACCTTTTCACCGAAAAATCTTGTTCTAGACTGTTCTTTGCCCCAATCCTTGAGCAAGAAGGTAGCAAGGTTTGCTTTGTTGCTTTGTAGGAATTTCTTACATTGTTGAACTGTGCCATGCAGTGATCTGTTTGACCTCTGTGCCGGAGTCTGCACCTCTGGCCACTCTCTCCAAGTGTTTGATAGAAGCCTCATTATATACACTACTGTATATTGCCCAAAGTATTTGCTCACCTACCTTGACTTACATATGAACTTCAGTCACATCCCATCCTTAATCCATAGGGTTTATTATGACATCGGTCGACTCTGCAGCTATAACAGCTTCAACTCTTCTGGGAAGGTTTAGGAGTGTGTTTATGGGATTTTTTGACCATTCTTTCAGAAGCGCATTTGTGAGGTCACACACTGTGGTTGGACGAGGCGTCTGGCTCTCAGGATCCGCTCTAATTCATCCCAAAGGTGTTCTATTGGGTTGAGGTCAGGACTCTGTTCAGGCCAGTCATGTTGGAACAGGAAGTGGCCATCCCCAAACATCCCACAAAGTTGGGAGCATGGAATTGTCCAAAATCTCTTAGTTAATTCTGAAGCATTCAGAGTTCCTTTCACTGGAACTAAGGGAACAAGCCCTGCTCGGGGGTGGCCCCTTCCTGTTCCAACATGACTGTGCACCAGTGCACAAAGTAAGGTCCATAAAAGTATGGATGGCAGAGTTTGGTGTGGATGAACTTGACTGGCCTGCACAGTCCTGACCTCAACTCGTATGTGAGTCAAGGCAGGTGAGCGAATACTTTTGGCAATATAGTGTACATAAAAAACAATGTCAACACGGGTGCTGTGACTTGCTTCAGCTTGCACAGCGGGCAAGGCATAGTCTGCAATATCAGCAAATGTCTTGCCATCACCGTTCAACTTCTGAACAAGTGCCATGCCATCTATTACACAGGTGAGCTGTCTACTCTGTGCAGTCAGTAGGCTACCATCTGAGCAAATATTCGAATATTCAGCTTTGAGGATATCTTCTTTATTCCCAGTTGTGCATGTCTTTGCCTTTCCCTGCATTTAGGAGAACGTTTTCAGTTTCATCTTGGAGAGTGGTGCATGGAACTGCTTTGCAGGAGGATTATTCTCAACACGCTTAGCAGAGAAGGTTCTGTAGGCATTATTGCCAATGGTGTGTGCATTCAGGAGGTCTTCAGCAACATCTGCTGGTGCTGTACTTCCAGTAGACAGAGAAATGAGGGACTCACCACCTGCAAATGGACTTATCCAACTAGAATCCATCAGATCCACAGTGCTTGTAATGTGTTCATCTTTGGCAATTCTACTTTGTCCAAGGTCCTTGTGAGAATAGTCACTTTGTTGGAGTCCCAGGGATCTTTTCAATATAGACAGGTAAGTGCTTTTGTACTCAGCAGAAATGTAATATCTTGAGACAGCTGCTGGGCCTTCAAGCTGAACCCTTTTGTGCCTCAAGCTGTCTGAGTGTCCCTCTAGGGCCTGGTCAATCAGAACCCTGCCAAATGTGTTTGTTGCACTCAGCTAGGCCGAAAAGCCTAGAGAAGATGTAAAGATCTGATTTCTCATGTTCAATGTGGCTCATCTCTGAGTAGTAAGCAGTGAGTGACCTTGCATAATTCAGATTATCATAGGCAAAGGTCCAGGGGATGATTGATCGAATGCTAGCCATGTGCAATGCCCAGTTTTCCACATGATGCCCTCACAAGGTTTAGTACAACCTCCACCATGTCAATATATGACATCCAAAAGCTGGCCAGTAGACCTTGCTGAGACCTGAGATGCTGCAGGAATTCACAAAAGTACTGATGGACCTTTCTGAAGACTGTACAGTCAAGTGATTCTTCTACAGTGGTTGATGATGTAACCTCAGAAAAGACACTCAAGTCTAGGGGCAAGATATCTAGGAGACCGTGGGCATCAGGATGGTTATTTGTGAGCCACTGGTGAAACTGATTCCAGACTAGCTTAGGTAGGGATTCATACATGATTTTATGGAATCTCAGAGATCTATTGTACTAACACCACTTGCAGATCCCTCGGCCACAGCTCCAGATTCAATGCATATTCCTTAGGCCTGCAGCCTGGAAGCACTTCCCAATCACTCCCAAGAACATACAGATGGTGTGGAAGACTCCAAGTCTTGGCACAATGTTGGGAAACCTGTCTCTATGTGCCCACAGAATTTCTGTAACTTTACAGTAGAGAGCCTGATAAAAGGCAACTGACATGCTAATGCGTAAGGAAGGTTTTTTTTACTTTGAAGGAGAAGCTCATGAACAGTTGCCATCAGTCTGGCCGGGGCATTGATGGTTGGCAGATAGCTGAAAACACTGGGAATAACATCCACAGAGTTTGATGCTAAGATGTTGTAACCTGTCCAGCTAGGGACGCTTTGATTTGTGACAGAGTGCAGTCTGCAACCATAAGGAGTTCTTCAAAGCATCAGCACAGATATCTGTCTTGACCTCAACATAGGATCTAGTTGGAGGACCACACCTAGGACTTAACATCCGAGGCTGCACTGCTATACCATTGACCCTATGGGATGTTCCACGGCCTGTAAGTGGCTCTTCCAGCCTGTCAATATTGTCCCAGGCTAGAGCTGTGGGCACATATGGCTTCACTATGGCCCCACCATCCTGTCCTAGCTTGTGCACGCATAATGAGATGTCAATTTCCTCTAGCATACTGTAGGGTACACAATGACTAAATCTATTAGTATTAGTAATATTCTGATGAGATTGACATTACCAGTAAGCGACTTCACAGCATAAGTCAAAAGGATATGCTTGGAAGTCTTCACTTTGCTATGAGATATGGCATACACTACAGTAGATCCATGCCAAATGAGTCTCTTAGTCGTTGTTCCTTCTCATCAGTGCTTGGTAAAAGACAAGATAGCAATGACTTCACAGAAGAAGGCACAGAGGAATCAGAGTCCAACTCTGTTGGTAGAGGTCACCATGGCTGGTCGTAATTGAGATGCTTCACATCTCGATGGATTTGTTTTGCAACAACCTGTCATGAAGCTCCAACGCCAACGGTTGGTTTTTCAAGATTGATTATCCTCTTCCTAAGGGCCATATTCTCTCTCAATATATACATGTCAAGTTTGAACATTTCTCCAAATTAGTGCCTATTTTTAGCCTGGCTAGCACCTACCACTTCTCAAATGAGACTTGGTCTGGCAACCAGACGTTAATTTTTTTGTATTTGAAAAAATGCCCAGATCCGTTCATTGGGCACCACGGATGTCTATCAAATGCGTCTGTGCATAGCTCATCATCGTTTTGCTTTCCCCCCTGTTCTGTGATTGGTCCCCTATCTCAGGCAAAAATTAGGGCGGTAGTTTCCAGACTGCCTTAGCAGCATGAATGAAATCACAGTGCAAGGCAGGACGGGAACACCCAGGCTAGCCTATTTCAGAAATTAATCCTCATTTGCATATTTAGTCATTACTTTTAAGAAAACCTGCAATACAAGCAATACTTGTCTTAATCTTTGTGATAAACTGGGAAAGTTTTGTGGTGATATATTAAAAAAAAACAAATGTACCCTATTTACCAGTATTTTCTTGCCTGAGAACAAGGCATTCATTTTTTAATGTAAATATGTATTAAAATTGTATAAAATATGTATTAAGGACCTTTTGAACTATCTAAAAATGCAGAATAACAACTTTTTAAAAAAATATTTACCTCAGACTTTCAACTCGACATATCAACAAATTAGCCTAGGGATAATAGTACACTACTGTTTCTGTCTTTGAAAAAACGGCATGTCTGATATAAGACTGAAAATCACCCCCTCCAAATCAGAAAATATGGGTAAATGATACATTTTCTGAACCCTTAGGGTCATGCCAGTATTTCAGTGTTTGGATTTTGTTTCTCTGATGCTCCCTGGTGCCACAGGATTAAAAGACAAAAGATGACCTAGGCGGAAATGGCAGGAAAATGTGTGTGATTAAAGGTTTGAAGAGCTCCAGGGTTGGCTGTACTTATCCAAAATGTTCACTAAATGGTTTAAATGAATGCCCAGAGTCTCCCCTTTAAAATGATACCAAACATAACAAAATAAAATATTCCTATATGTCCAATATCATGATCAGATTGGTCAGTGTTCTGCTTGATTTATACGCATTATTTCTTCAACCTATAGTTTACATTAT
>NC_085007.1:8005106-8007606 GCF_963854185.1 Sardina pilchardus | reverse complement strand
TTGTGAATGTGAGGGAGTCCTTCTTCACGTGTGTGTGTCTCTGGATCAGATTTAACTAAGATTGGTGACGATTCTGGCCCACACTCACCACACCTCCTCCCTGCTGTCATCTTCTGACTGTATGTGTGTGTGTGTGTGTGTGTGTGTGTGTGTGTGTGTGTGTGTGTGTGTGTGTGTGTGTGTGTGTGTGTGTGTGCGCGTTTAGATATGCAGCACCACCAGCTGGGGGGCTGTCAGAGATGTTTGTTGGAGTCTGATGTGTACCTTGTTAGGGAGAGTTTCGCTGTGCGGTTATCAGCGCTGGTGTTTTGGACGTGACAGCTCAGGAGATGCCTGAATCTCTTCTGCCTGCACTCCAGTCTCCTCTGAGGATGAGCGCAGAGAGCTCTAACTTATAATGGGCCACTGATCTAACAAGGATCTGCGCCAGACAAGAGCCAAATCAGAGCCAGATTAGAGCCACATCAGGGCCACCTCAGAGCCACATCTGGAGCCACATCAGGGCCACATCTGGAGCCACATCAGGGCCACCTCAGAGCCAAACCTGGGCCAGATCAGAGCCAGATTAGAGCCACTTTAGAGCCACATCTAGAGCCAGATTAGAGCCACATCAGGGCCATCTCAGAGCCAGATCTGGGCCAGATTAGAGCTAGATCAGGCCCACATCAGACCACTTCTGTCTTTTCTATGCCTTTATGTGCCGGTGTGTGAAGAATTTAAATAATTTGTGTAAATTGTGCTATATAAATAACTTTGTATTGTCCTGATTTGACAGAAATTACTGTAATTTCAGGAACGACCTCTCCTTGGTTTGGCAAAGATAAAAATATGGGCGGAAGATAAAATACAATAGGCTGAATGGCTTTGAGGCAAGAGTGAAGAAAAAACAAAATAGACAAATTGACAAAGCATATTTACAGTGACTTGTTTATGTCTTTCCTTTATTTGTTTGTTATTTGTTTGCAACACTTGGCTTTGAGAGTGAAAGAGAATGAGGACACAATTTAAACACTGTTTCATTAATGGAAAATGCACAGAGAAAAAGCCAATAAACATCTGTTTCCGTGTGTGTGTGTGTGTGTGTGTGTTTATGTCAGTGTGTCTGTGTCTTTGAGTGTGAATTTAAACTTTAGCACATTATAAACAAACAGCCCTTTACAGTAAACACTCTTGCATGTCAGCACATTAATCGTGTGTGTGTGTGTGTGTGTGTGTGTGTGTGTGTGTGTGTGTGTGTGTGTGTGTGTCTATGGATTGCATGTTAGTGGCTGAGTATGCTGATGTGTATGGAATCTGAGGATGTGTGCGTGTGTGTGTGTGTGTGTGTGTGTGTGTGTGTGTGTGTTCAATTGTGTGCCTTTATTGCCCAGAGGAAAGTGGCTGATAGCAGCACAGCTGTTTGTTGCCCTCAGTCAGGGCTAGATGAGCCACACACACACATTCACACGCACAAACCCCAACTAAATAACACACACACGTACACACACACACTCACACACACACACACACAGTCAGGGCCAGATGAGCACAGCGAGCGTAAGCAGCACGCACACCAACGTCTCCTCTGACAGAGGGCCAAGGAAATGGATGAACAAAAGAGGACAACACGCAGACACACACACACACATACACACACACACACACACACACACACACACACACACACACAAACACACACGTGGGCAAATGCAGACACACACACACACACACACATACACACACAGACACACAGATATTCTGACACTGCTGTGTGTGATGTTCCTTAAAAGCTGTGGGGAGGTCTGCGGCTACTGTGAGCAGGCCAAAGGTCAACTTTCCTTTATGTGAGCAGTGACGCAAGTCCAAGTCAGTGTTCTCACCTGCAGGTGTGTGTGTGTGTGTGTGTGTGTGTGTGTGTGTGTGTTTCTGTGTGCGTGTGTGTGTGTATGTGTGTTTGTTTGTTTGTTTGTTTGTTTGTGCTTGTGTGTGTGCTAATAAAAGTGAAGTGATGCTCTGGTTTCACATACTGATTTGCACTAGTGTGTGACTTACAGTAAGTACTGGAGAGAGCTCTGACTATTCATCTGTAAGGAAAGGATGAGAACATAAGGGCACACAGGGTTGACAGATAATGAATGGACAATATGAAAAAGCCTTGACTACTGTCACCTTTGACCTTTGACATTTACCTTTGGAGGAAGTGTAAGCCGTGGACATTACAGAATGAGAGTGTTGAGGACGTTCAACCCTCATGTAAGATTGGCTTAATCTCTCAATGCCAAATCCTGTTTATCTAGGCTTAGAGTATATCTGCAGTCATATGGGGAAAGGGGCCTGCACTGATACCTCATTATTGCTGTAGCTGGATATGGAGAGATAGAGAGACATCATGCACACACACACACACACACACACACACACACACACACACACACACAAACACACACACACACACACACACACACACACACACACTGTCACATGTCATTGTTATGCCACTGCTGAGAATGACAGAAAATAA
>NC_085007.1:7992606-8000106 GCF_963854185.1 Sardina pilchardus | reverse complement strand
ACAAATTCTACAAAGCAAACCTGGGCGTGGTTGTAAGCACAAAATTTCAAGAACTCTGGAGAGGAAAATAGTCAGAGATGTCAGCAAGAAGGCCGGACATCTGCCAAGATGATTGTTGCTGACCTGGCCTCTTTTGAGTTGATATTTCAAGTAACAAAGTTGGGAGGGACTTTCATCATGGTGGGCTTCAGGGCCATCGTCTCAGAGGAACCCCTTTACTAAAAAAATGGCACATCACAACTTTGAATTTTCCCTTGGGGATCTATAAAGTATCTATCTACAGTATCTATCTATCTATCTATCTCTCTATCAGACTGAGATTTGCACGTGAGCATTTGAGAGATAAAAAAATGAGTTCTGGAAGTCTGTGCTTTGGTCTTATGAGACTAATCTGGAACTGTTTGGGCACATGGATGTTGTCTATGTTTGGCGAAGAAAGGGAGATGCTTTCAACCTTAAGTTGAACCCCACAGTTCAACATGGTGGTGGGAGCATCATGCTGTGGGGCTGTTTCGCAGCCTCAGGCACAGGGAACCTTGCTCAGGTGCATGGCATCATGAAAAAAGAAAATGAAAATTTTGAAGTATAATATGCAGAAATTGGCTCTTAGACTAGCTGTAGGTCGTTGCAGGGTCTTCCAACAAGATAATTATCCAAAGCATACATCAAAATTGGTCCAACAGTTGCTCAAGGATACCAGAACCCAGGTCCTGGAGTGGCCCACACAGAGCCCAAACCTCAATCCAATTGAGAATCTGTGTCGGGTGCTCAAAGTGAATGTCCATGTTTGGAAACTATGCAGCTGGAACAATTCACAATGAAAGAATGGGTCAAAATGCCTCAGGAGACCTGTGCCAGCTTATTAAAGAACTACTCAAGAGATTGTTGTCAGTTGTGGCTCAGAAAAGGCAGGCTATTGACTATTAATGGTCATTCTTTACAAATAAAATCATACCGGTCAGTTTTGACCGGGAACAGAAAAGGCATGATTTTGTGCAATTGTGAAAAAATTGAAATGGTTTCAAAACAAATATTATTTTAAAACTTGGACATAATGCACTCTGTGATATAATAACCCAATATTTTTTATCTGAATGTTTATCAGAGCCAAAATAATGCATATATTATGCTATTTTTACTAAAAAACGACTTGTATGAGCTCAGGTCAATGAGGCCTACAGGCCATAAATAGCAAATAGAACTTTAAAACATGTAATGTTCACAAGAACTTAAGCTAGTTAAAAGATCCATAACAACATAAGATAAATATATGTCTTATTATGGATTTACAATCAACTAAAATAGGGTCGGTCATTTTTGACCGGGAACACAAAAGATGTGATTTTGTGCCACTGTTAGAAATTTGAAATGGTTTCAAAACAAAGGTTCTTTTTAAATTTGAACATGAAGTATTCCATGATAAATAGCACAATATATTTATATTAATGTTGATTAGAGCCAAAATAATGCATATATTAGGCTATTTTTACTAAAAAACGACTTGTATGAGCTCAGGTCAATGAGGCCTACAGGCCAGAAATAGCAAATAGAACTTTAAAACATGTAATGTTCACAAGGACTTGAGCTAATTAAAAGATACATAGCAACATTAGGTGAATACATATGTATAATTATGGATTTACAATCAACTATACTGGGGTCGGTCATTTTTGACCGGGAACACAAAACTGATTAACATGAAATGAACACAACAGGAGGGTTAAGGATGAGGAAGGAGAGAAACATGTAGGAATAATTAATGACGAGGAGGAGGAGGATGTTGGTGGTGATGATGATGATGATGATGATGATGATGGGGAGGAAGGGGAGGATGATGATGATGATGCATCAGTGCTTCTCCAGTGAATATGGGAAGGTTATCAGTAACGCTCTCCACTTAGCCTAATGCATTTCTTACTGTCAATAGAATGTCTGTGCACGTGTTTGTGTGTACACTTCAATGGTGTTCACATGTGTGTGTGTGTGTGTGTGTGTGTGTGTGTGTGTGTGTGTGTGTGTGTGTGTTTGTGTGTGTGTGTGTGTGTGTGTGTGTGTGTGTGTGTGTGTGTGTGTGCAGGTGTGTGCTTCAATGGTGTTCACATGTGTGTGTGTGTGTGTGTATGCTGCAATGGTGTGTGTGTGTTCACCACAGGAATGCTGTGGTCAGTGTTCTAACATGTCTGAGTAAATATGTGTGTTTGCATACACAGTGTTGTTTTGTTTACTGTATGCATGTAAACGTGCAAGTATGTGTGCTTGTGTGTATATGTGTGTGCTTATGTGTACTGTATATGTGCATGTCTGTGAGTGTGTGTGTGTGTGTGTGTGTGTGTGAGAGAGTGCACGCTTGTATGTATGTGCACATGTTTGTGAGTGTGTGTGTGTGTGTGTGTGTGTGTGAGAGTATGTGTCTTTGAGGCTGTCTTCAGTGAGGGCAGCCTTGCTGGCAGAGTGAAAATCATCTCTCAGCAGGACAGCAGCGACAGGGGGCAACGCGTCACTAATGGAATTATGAAAAATGACAGAAAAAGGAGTGTGCTGATCCCTCGTTCTTCTACCCGCTCTCCTTCAACTTCCCTCCATGTCCTTCCATCCTTCCTTCCTTCATTCCTTCCTTTCTCCCTCCCTCCCTCCCTCCCTCACTACTCCCCATCCTCACCTCACATTTCAACTCAACTCCCATCTCCCCACCTTCCCACTCTCTTTCCCTCTCTCTCCTCTTCCTCATCCTTCTATCTCTCCATTTCTCTCCCCCTCTGTCGCTCCCCTTTCCGTATCCCTCTCTTGCTTCCTCTCTTCCTCTTTCTCTCTCCTCATCTCTACTACTCCTCTCCCTTCCTTTTCCTCCCTTACTCCCCACCTATCCCTCCATCTATTCCTCTCTCTCTCTTCTCCTCCCCACTCCTCCTCTCTCCCTCCCTCTCTCTCTATCTTGCCCTCCCCTCCTCTCTCTCTTTCTCTGTTTTTCCCCTCCCTGCCTCACCTCATCTCTTTATCTCTTGTCATAGCCAATTTGATTTCAACTCTGTATCTATGACCGCTCAGCCAATCAGGATTCTTCATTCTTATTTGGATGCGGAACTATGAATAATAGGGGCGGACACTGGGAAGGCATCTTTTTTTTCCCACATCTCATCTCATGTCAGGATAAAACTATTCTCTCTCTCTCTCTCTCTCTCTCTCTCTCTCTCTCTCTCTCTCTCTCTCTCTCTCTCTCTCTCTCTCTCTCTCTCTCTCTCTCTCTCTCTCTCTCTCTCTCTCTCTCTCTCTCACCCTGGCTCAATTATATTAAAAAAAAGCAACAATAAACTCAGCAAAGTAAAATGTTGTTATGTTACATTTCAGTTCATTTCAAGTCAAGATCTGTTTACTCTCAGGGACACACCTGACTAGAGGCCACTGTTTCCATGACAGGAGTCTGACCATAGACAAGCACAACCCTGCAACACTATGGCTTCCATGATAGCAGAGGATAAATGGTCACTGTATGACACAAGAATGATGAATGCTTTTTCCTGAGAATATTTATTAATAAATTAATAAGTAAAGCAGTGTATTATGAGTGGGAAAAAAAGAGAGTGAGAGAGATTAACAGAGAGAGAGAGAGAGAGACAGAGACAGAGAAGGTAGACATGTAGAGAGAGAGACAGACAGAAAGAGTTAAAAGAGCGAGAGGACCATACAGACGGTGTGAATGCAGCAGTCTTTTGTTGGGCTGAAGGCTGCTGAGTCTTTTATATTCTGCTGAACATGAGGCAGGACACACACACACACACACACACACACACACACACACACACACACACACACACACACACACACACATATCGAGGATTACACACGCTATATGAAATACAGCTGACAGAGAATAGTGGAGTAACTATAAGCTGTAAGAATAATAGAGGAGGAGAATAGAAGATGGGAGGAGAAGAGGAGAAGAGGAGATGGGTGGAGAGGAGGAGAAGATGAGAGATGAGTAGAGGAGAAGAGGAGAAGATGAGAGATGAGTAGAGGAGAGGTGGAGAAGAGAAGAGGAGGAGGAGAAGATGGGTGGAGAGGAGAGGAGAGATGATGGGAGGAGAGGAGGAGAAGATGAGAGATGATGAGAGGAGAGGAGAGGAGAGAAAATGGAAGGCGAGGAGATATGATGGAAGGAGAGGAGAGGGAAAATGATGGGAGGAGAGGAGGGTGAGAAGATGAGAGAGGAGGAGAAGATGGGAGGAGAGGAGGGTGAGAAGAGGAGGAGAAGATGGGAAGAGGAGGGTGAGAAGAGAGGAGGGTGAGAAGATAAGAGAGGAGGAGAAGATGGGAAGAGGAAAAGCAAAGCAAAGTGAGCAGATTAAAGGAGATGAAAGGAGAGCAGAGAGAGAGAGAGGAAAGATGAGAGAAGAGAGTGAGGACAGGGAGAGAGGAAGGGAGGAGAGAGAGAGGAGAGAGAGGAAGGAAGAGAGGGGAGAGGTGAAGGGATAAGAGGGGAAGAGAGAGGAGTGGAGCGAGGGAGAGCCATGGGAGAAAGAGAGAGAGAGAGGAGAGTTATTATTTTTTTTATCATTATTTTTATCCATAGTCCATGTCAATTGTTGTTATAATAAATATTAATGTCTAATTACTTGATGTAATTGCTGCTTTGGCAACATTGTAACTTACAGTCATGCCAATAAAGCTCTATGAATTGAAATTGAATTGAGAGAGGAGTGGAGTGGAGGAAGGGGAGTGGTGAGGGCATTCTGACCGTCTGAAATGTCACTTGCGTTGAATAATGGGTCCAGTCAAGCCTTCATCTGTAATGTGGCTATTTGAACATGCTGCTATTCCGTGGTATTCCCACACGGCCGTGGCCCTTTGTGTGAGCCAGACAGGGAACGCCGTCGGGAAACACAGCCGGAACGCCGCGAGGCACAGCTTTGAGGGGGCTCAGAGATAATTGCAATTCATTCAACACACACACACTGAGGAATAGGCACACATCCACACACACACACACACACACACACACACACACACACACACACACACACACTGAGGAACAGGTACACACTCACACTGAGGAATAGGTTCACACACAGAGAGACACATACAAACTATTCAGTAAGGTAAGTCAGGCAAGTAAATTCAGCCCCTAGAGCCAATGCAACACCTGAAATATCGATAATCCAGAAAGAGTGTGTGTGTGTACATTTTTTTGTGTGCTTGTGTGTGTGTGTGTGTGTGTGTGTGTGTGTGTGTGTGTGTGTGTGTGTGTGTGTGTGTGTGTGTGTGTGTGTGCTTGCATGTGCTTGCATGTGCTTGCATGTGCATGCACATGTGTCTTGTATGTGCATGTGTGTGCATGACATTATGTGTATATGTGCATTTGTACATCTGTGTGTGTGTGTGTGTGTGTGTGTGTGTGTGTGTGTGTGTGTGTGTGTGTGTGAAAGAGTAAAATATGTGTATAGAGGGAATACATAAAGTGAGGGAGAACAAGATGAAAAGCGCCTGACCACAGAGAGAGAACAAGTGAAAGAATGAACGACCGATAGAGAGAGAGTGGGAGGGGAGGTGTGGGAAAAATGGACTGACACTGAAGAAAACAGAGGAGAAGTGGACGAGAGAGATGAAGAGAGGAGAGGAAAAAGGGGGAGTGATGAAAACACAAGAGGGCAATAAGAGAGGGTGACAGAGAGAGAGAGAAAGGGAGAGAGAGCAGGGAAAGAGAGAGGGAGGGAGAGAGAGAGGAAAAGAGAGGTGTGGGTGAGAGAGGGAGCAAGAGTGCAGACAGAGATAAAGGAAGGGAGAGAGAGAGAGAGAGAGAGAGAGAGAGAGAGAGAGGAAAGAGAACAGGGAGGGGTGGGTATGGGAGCAAGGGAAAGGAGGGTGGGAAAGTGACAGACAGAGAGAGGCAAGGGAGAGAGGGAGGGGGAGGGGGACAAACAGAGACAAATTAGAAAGATTGAGGAGAGAAAGAGAGAGACAGAGAGAGAGAGAGAGAGAGAGAGAGAGAGAGAGAGAGAGAGAGTTTGACTTTTAAATCTCTAAATCTAAATCTCATCTGAGAACTCCCTGGGAGAAAAATCAACCATTTTACCAGATGAAGACCCCCACAATCACTTACAGAAAATAACTGCTTGTCGACATATCACTTCACACTGAACTGAGATGCAGTAATTTTTAGCTATGGTGGATTTAAGAATCACTAGCTTCGTGAGTGTGTGCGTGTGGCTGTGTGTATGTGTGTGTGTGTGTGTGTGTGTGTGAGAGAGAGAGAAAGAGAGATGAGACACAATACAGTTTTCCTCTGAAGCTGTAAAGCACTACCTGCGTCATATGAAATGTTCTTATTTTTTCTACATATAATTTTAAATCACAGACATTCCACTTCAATGTAGCAGTGACACACACACACACTCTAAATCGCCATCTTGATCCACAATCTTCCTAGGCTGCTGCCTTACACTTCTTTAGATGCTAAATGGGTTGGCGATAGCGTGTGTGTGTGTGTGTGTGTGTGTGTGTGTGTGTGTGTGTGTGTGTGTGTGTGTGTGTGTGTGTGTATCAGACCAGAGAGCCCTTCACTGCTCTGACCCACACAGCTCCTTGGCTGAGTTCAGCCTCTTACAAAGCAATTCACCAGCGATCTCACGTTATTCTCAGAAAATACCTGATCTCATCTCACCCTGTCTCCCTCACACACACACACACAGGCATGCACGCACACTCACACACACACACACACACACACACACACACACACACACACACACACACACACACACACACACACACACACACACACACACACACACACACACACACACGGCAGCATCTCAGCTGCTCTCTCTATATGTGTTGTGTTTAGGGCCGTGGCATTGAACTCCCACAGTCAGTCCACAGAGCTGCACATGGGTCTGACTTAAATACACTAAAGAATGTGACTTGCTTTCAATGACAACCCCTCACACACACACACACACACACACACACACACACACACACACACATGCAATTGCACTTGCACACACACAGTACACACACAGACACACACACACACACACACACACACATGGACAGACAGACGCACACACACACACACATACACACACACACACACAAACATACACACTCCTCTCCTGCCTGAATATATCCATTATGAGCACAGCTGAAACCCCAGCCTCAGCTGAAAGCAATGGTCTCCTATTAGAGAAAGCCCTTATAATAGACTCACCTCCTCCTCCTCCACCTCCTCGTTTTTAACTCCTTGTCAGTAAAAAGTGGGGAGCTGAAATCTGCTGGCTGTCTCATTCTCACCTCCACAGCACACACACACTGAGAGGAGCCCGTTAATGACCAGCCCATAAAGCCAATGAAGCAAACACACACACACACACACACACACACACACACACACACACACACACACACACACACACTGAAGCTATCTTCATATCCATGCTAATGACCACACCAAAATCACCAACATCATCATCATTAATATCATCATCATCATCATCATCATCATCA
>NC_085007.1:7985106-7987606 GCF_963854185.1 Sardina pilchardus | reverse complement strand
GTAGGTAAGCTGATGGCAAAACGGATTGGAGTCCGCAGGGATGGAATTTCAACTCCAAAACAACAACAGTGACACAGCCGTATATATAAAACAAAGCAGCAGTAACCTCCACAACAGCAACAGCAACAGCAACAATAACAACAACAACAGATCATGTTTACGCCCTCGGTGCGAACAATAAGTCTCACTTTACACATCCCTGTCTGTCAAATAAAACTGGCAACAAAATTTAACGGAGATATCTGTTCCTATTAGAAACAATACGGAGCTGTAAAGCCTCTGTGTCTTTCCCACACAAACAGATAGTCTTCAACCTACTCTCTTCATGTGCGCTTAGAAGAGGGATTGGTGGACATTTTCGAAGACATTGATTCATTTAGACAGCCATGGGCAGAATCAAAGCAAGGCTGAGGTACATGTCTATTTTATTATGTACATGTATTCACTGGGGTTGAGTGCATGATGTAGCGGAGAGAGCTCATTGGTGAGCTAGTGTTGCATCTGAGACACACACGCTCAGGGTCATTCTGTGTTCCTCAGTAGAACTCTGAAGTGTATTCTGTGTTCTTTAGTGGAACTCTTAGGTCTAATCTGTGTTCATAACTCTGAGGTGTATTCTGTGTTCTTTAGTAGAACTCTGAGGTGCATTCCGTGTTCTTTAGTAGAACTCTTAGGTCCATTGTGTGTTCGTTAGTGGAACTCTGAGGTGTATTCTATGTTCCTTAGTAGAACTCTTAGGTCCATTAATGTTCCTTAATGGAACTCTTAGGTCAATTCTGTGTTCCTCAGTAGAACTCTGAGGTCTATTCTGTGTTCTTAGTAGAACTCATTAGGATTCCCCTCTCAAAGCATTCTACATAGGCTACAGTGCATGTCTGTTTCTGCTGACAGATTTGTTGTCTCTTCGAAGAGATGAAAATGTAAAGAGCGATCAAAGTGAGTAAAGTTTTTATTTTAACTTTTGACAGACAGCGCAGAGTACAACCCTACCCTCACACTCACATCCCAAAATATTTTGGCATTCTACAAATAACCTTCCTGTTTCCTTTCAAATGCCAACATCATAAATCAGCCTTCGCACCATCAGTCACAGACACTGCAGAGTGCTACTGCCGTTTGATACACAGTCCTCGTAAGCACCTGCGACAGGTGAGCAGCAAGTGATGTTGCCTGAGGACCAGGATGTTTGATGAAGGTGTTGTTCAAGCTGCCGCTTACAGGAGAGAATGTGTGTGTGTGTGTGTGTGTGGAGGAGGGGGGCAGCACAGGTAACCTGAGTACACTTTATTTTACTGCACGAACAATCTGCCACTCTCTGTCTGTTTCAGATACAACTAAATTTTTCTTTACTGCAAAGGGAGAGGTGTGGGTTAGCATGAATGGGTGCTTTCTTGTGTCAGGGAGGGAAAGTGATGTATGTGAGGATGGGTGGGGGCAGGCATGGTGTATGTGTGTGGTTGGTGATGGGGAGGGGGGGTAGTGTGAAAGCGAAAGAGATGGAGGGGGAAGGCAGTGTGCATGTGTGTGTGTGAGAGATGGAGAGAGAGAGAGAGAGAGAGAGAGAGAGAGAGAGAGAGAGAGAGAGAGAGAGAGAGAGAGAGGGTAAGAGAGAGAGACCGTGCCTGTGTGTGAGAGAGCGAGTGAGTGAGAGAGAGCGCTCTCTCTGAATAACTAATTTCTTCACACAGCCACAGACCTCTGTCTCGCTTGGAGACCCAGAATCAGGTTTGCGGTTTCTGGCGGGAGAGTCTCGCGGAGGTGGTGAGTTCGAGCGCGCTCGAGAGGGAGAGAGGGCGTTCCTGGGGTGCGCGCGTGGGTACTGGGGACGCGCTCGAGAGTGCCAGCTTCGGAGCCGCGAGGGGGGTAAACTGCACGCGGCACGCGAGTAGAAGCTCCGTTAATCTGCCCGTTCCTGTCACAAGCATCTGTGCGAAATATCCCACTCCCTGCTGATGAGCCGATAAACTAGGACACGCAGAGGGTGTCGTTATCCCGATTCACGGTGTCACTGCCAGCTTCGTGCAACCCGCTGGAGTCGTGGAAAGCCCTGCGGAGATCTACACGGAGCCTCTTGGACACAGAAAAAAGGAAACTACTCAGTCCAGTGAAATAACTTTAAGGGGAAGAGAACATTTTTTTCCTCCAAAAGAAGACAAGGGTACTTGTTCAATATCGGACGGATTTTCAAATCGTCCCCCTGAGGTTGACGAACGGAAAATATTGTATATATTTTTTCTGCCGTTTAATAGCATTGCTTGGATTATCCTCACGCTTTCAACGAGTTGTTTTTTTCCAGCTGTTTCTTCTAGCCACTTGATTTTCTTCAAGGCGCTTGATTTTCTGCTAACAAATTAGTGTGGAATCTAGGGGGACGCGGGTTTGAAACGACCGTTGCGTCTCGTGGGGAACAGGCAAAGGCCGGGAGCGCCGAAAAAAATTAAGCTTTGTGTCGAAGAAGTTTTTTTCCGAGTGCGTATGAGATCACAATGTGTGTGGTGAT
>NC_085007.1:7974520-7977020 GCF_963854185.1 Sardina pilchardus | reverse complement strand
TGTACATGTATTCACTGGGGTTGAGTGCATGATGTAGCGGAGAGAGCTCATTGGTGAGCTAGTGTTGCATCTGAGACACACACGCTCAGGGTCATTCTGTGTTCCTCAGTAGAACTCTGAAGTGTATTCTGTCTTCTTTAGTGGAACTCTTAGGTCTAATCTGTGTTCATAACTCTGAGGTGTATTCTGTGTTCTTTAGTAGAACTCTGAGGTGCATTCCGTGTTCTTTAGTAGAACTCTTAGGTCCATTGTGTGTTCGTTAGTGGAACTCTGAGGTGTATTCTATGTTCCTTAGTAGAACTCTTAGGTCCATTAATGTTCCTTAATGGAACTCTTAGGTCAATTCTGTGTTCCTCAGTAGAACTCTGAGGTCTATTCTGTGTTCTTAGTAGAACTCATAAGGATTCCCCTCTCAAAGCATTCTACATAGGCTACAGTGCATGTCTGTTTCTGCTGACAGATTTGTTGTCTCTTCGAAGAGATGAAAATGTAAAGAGCGATCAAAGTGAGTAAAGTTTTTATTTTAACTTTTGACAGACAGCGCAGAGTACAACCCTACCCTCACACTCACATCCCAAAATATTTTGGCATTCTACAAATAACCTTCCTGTTTCCTTTCAAATGCCAACATCATAAATCAGCCTTCGCACCATCAGTCACAGACACTGCAGAGTGCTACTGCCGTTTGATACACAGTCCTCGTAAGCACCTGCGACAGGTGAGCAGCAAGTGATGTTGCCTGAGGACCAGGATGTTTGATGAAGGTGTTGTTCAAGCTGCCGCTTACAGGAGAGGATGTGTGTGTGTGTGTGTGTGTGTGTGTGTGTGTGTGTGTGTGTGTGGAGGAGGGGGGCAGCACAGGTAACCTGAGTACACTTTATTTTACTGCACGAACAATCTGCCACTCTCTGTCTGTTTCAGATACAACTAGATTTGATTTTTCTTTACTGCAAAGGGAGAGGTGTGGGTTAGCATGAATGGGTGCTTTCTTGTGTCAGGGAGGGAAAGTGATGAGTGTATGTGAGGATGGGTGGGGGCAGGCATGGTGTATGTGTGTGGTTGGTGATGGGGAGGGGGGGTAGTGTGAAAGCGAAAGAGATGGAGGGGGAAGGCAGTGTGCATGTGTGTGTGTGAGAGATGGAGAGAGAGAGAGAGAGAGAGAGAGAGAGAGAGAGAGAGAGAGAGAGAGAGAGAGAGAGAGAGAGAGGGTAAGAGAGAGAGACCGTGCCTGTGTGTGAGAGAGCGAGTGAGTGAGAGAGAGCGCTCTCTCTGAATAACTAATTTCTTCACACAGCCACAGACCTCTGTCTCGCTTGGAGACCCAGAATCAGGTTTGCGGTTTCTGGCGGGAGAGTCTCGCGGAGGTGGTGAGTTCGAGCGCGCTCGAGAGGGAGAGAGGGCGTTCCTGGGGTGCGCGCGTGGGTACTGGGGACGCGCTCGAGAGTGCCAGCTTCGGAGCCGCAAGGGGGGTAAACTGCACGCGGCACGCGAGTAGAAGCTCCGTTAATCTGCCCGTTCCTGTCACAAGCATCTGTGCGAAATATCCCACTCCCTGCTGATGAGCCGATAAACTAGGACACGCAGAGGGTGTCGTTATCCCGATTCACGGTGCCACTGCCAGCTTCGTGCAACCCGCTGGAGTCGTGGAAAGCCCTGCGGAGATCTACACGGAGCCTTTTGGACACAGAAAAAAGGAAACTACTCAGTCCAGCGAAATAACTTTAAGGGGAAAAGAACATTTTTTTCCTCCAAAAGAAGACAAGGGTACTTGTTCAATATCGGACGGATTTTCAAATATTCCCCCTGAGGTTGACGAACGGAAAATATTGTATATATTTTTTCTGCCGTTTAATAGCATTGCTTGGATTATCCTCACGCTTTCAACGAGTTGTTTTTTTCCAGCTGTTTCTTCTAGCCACTTGATTTTCTTCAAGGCGCTTGATTTTCTGCTAACAAATTAGTGTGGAATCTAGGGGGACGCGGGTTTGAAACGACCGTTGCGTCTCGTGGGGAACAGGCAAAGGCCGGGAGCGCCGAAAAAAATTAAGCTTTGTGTCGAAGAAGTTTTTTTCCGAGTGCGTATGAGATCACAATGTGTGTGGTGATAGTGTCCCCGCTGCCTTCCGTAGACCAGTAGACCACTGTGGTCCCGAAGTAGTTGAGCCTCTCCCTCTTTCCCTCTCCCTCCCTCCCACCCCTGCTTTTAGCGAGCGGTTTTTCTTCTCTTATCTATGGAGTAAATAACAGGGAAATAACATCGAGACTTTCTCTTCTCTCCCTCGCCTGTGACAAAACAGGCGCCAGTGATTTTTTCGTGTACCGGAGAATGGTCAATGACCGATGGGAGATCATGAACAGCTCTTCGGAACTCGAAGATGGACAGCGGCATAAAAATCAGGTACGTGCCCGGTTGCTCCACCTCAGGCGCTTTGCCCGGTTTATCCCGAAGCCAGATCCGCAGGTGCGTTCTCTCTGCTCCGTGGGGGAAAGTCAGGGAGGA
>NC_085007.1:7959520-7967020 GCF_963854185.1 Sardina pilchardus | reverse complement strand
CCATCCCCATCCTCAGCTCCATCCCCATCCCCATCCCCATCCCCAGCTCCAGTTCCAGCTCCAGCTCCATCCCCAGCTCCATCCCCATCCCTTATATCCATCCCCATCCCCAGCTCCATCCCCATCCCTTATATCCATCCCCATCCCCAGCTCCATCCCCATCCCTTATATCCATCCCCATCCCTTATATCCATCCCCATTCCATCCCCATCCCCATCCCCATCCCCATCCCCATCCCCATCCCCATCCCCATCTCTGCATTCTTATCTGCGGGCTGGCTGGCTCCTCGCTGGTGTAATTAGTTTGTTGTGCGGGAGAGCACTATGAAGAGATCACGTTATGCTGATCAGACTGGCACAAGTGTGCTGGCGCCACATCAAAGACTCCTTATTGTTTGGGGGTATCAATGGCTTCAAGTTATGAACAGCATAATGTGTGTTTGTTTTTTTGGGGGGGATTTTTTTGTTATGTTGTTTGGTTTATTTGTTTGTTTGTTTGTTGGTTTTTGTTGTTGTTGCCGTTTGGACCGGATCCAGGGGAGGCTGATATTGTTTTTTGAGATAATAACTCCCTCAAAGCAGTCTAATGGACCCCATTAACTGTTTAATATAGCACACAGCGTCTCTCCTTTCATAAGCCCCGGTTTACTCTCTGCTTATGCCTCTCTGTTACATTTGTGTGTGTGTGTGTGTGTGTGTGTGTGTGTGTGTGTGTGTGTGTGTGTGTTTGTGTGTGTGTGTGTGTGTGTGTGTGTTTGTGTGTGTGTGTGTGTGTGTGTGTGTGTTTGTGTGTGTGTGTGTGTGTGTGTGTGTGTGTGTGTGTGTGTGTGTGTGTGTGTGTGTGTGTGTGTGTGTGTGTGTGTGTGAATGTTTATGTCTGTGCACACATGTGTGTGTGTGTGTGTGTGTGTGTGTGGGGGGGGGGTGTTTCTGTCTCTGTGTGTGTGTGAGAGAGAAAGGGATAGGGAGAGAGAGTTTATATATAGCATAGGTTTGTCCTTCCTATAAGCAAAGGCCGTATGATGACACAGATGATGAATTATATAATGTTGAGGATAAAGTGGCCGGCACAAGACACCATGAGCACTATGTTGATCTAAAGGGGCTTCACACACCAAGCGGCCTCAACGAGGGAACATCAGGAGGGCCTAGATGAGAGTGGCACTTTCCCTTTGGTGTTTTTATCAAAAACGACTTTTCATTCACACTCTATTCATTACAAATTGTGTGAATAGTTTGGCAGAACAGAATGCAGAAATTTGTCATGCCATTAAAGCTTTTGGAATTGAAAATTGAAAGATGAATAAAGAGTAAGTTTGTGTGTGTGTGTGTGTGTGTGTGTGTGTGTGTGTGTGTGTGTGTGTGTGTGTGTGTGTGTGTGTGTGAGGGTGATGGGGAGAGAGAGAGAGATGGAGTGAGAAGAAAGGGAGATGATGGGAGTGAGTGTCTGTGTGTGTGTGTGTGTGTGTGTGTGTGTGTGTGTGTGTGTGTGTGTCTGAGAAAGAGCGAGTGATTGACGAAGGTGGATGACGCAAGGGAAAGCAAAGAGATATGAAGAAGTGACTCGCCTGTGTGTGTGTGTGTGTGTGTGTGTGTGTGTGCGCCCATATCGACAGCCGGACCAGAGAGAGGGGCGACCGCGGAGATCCGCGTCCCCGCGTGGAGGGCTAGATGGATGGGCTGGATGAAGTGGGGCAGTGGGGACGTGTTCATTCCCCCATATCTGCTCCAGCCCGTCAGGGCAAACTCATTGGCACAGACATTAAGAGAGATATCCAGAGCCTGAATAATTTATCAGGCATCAAAAACTCAATCTGCACACGCGAGAAGGAGAAAAAGATCTGTCACCCCCAGAGAGAGTCGGAGAGAGAGAGGGAGATGGAGAGAGAGAGAGGGAGAGATAGAGAGAGAGAGAAATGAAGAGTGATGGATGGAGCCTAGGAGAGATAGAGAGACAGACAGAGATGAAGAGACAGAAAGGCATAGAGAGATGGATAGTCATAGAGAGATGGAGAGAGAGAGAGATGGATAGAGCTAAAGAGAGATGGAGAAAGAGAGGTAGAGAGGGAGAGAGAGAGAGATGGATAGAGCTATAGAGAGATGGAGAAAGAGAGGTAGAGAGAGAGAGAGAGAGAGAGAGAGAGAGAGAGAGAGAGAGAGAGAGAGAGAGAGAGAGAGAGAGAGAGAGAGAGAGAGAGAGAGAGAGAGAGGGAGAGAGAGAGCACTATATGGAGAGCCAGTCTTTTGAAAGGTGTATGCTGCTTAAGGAGTGAGTTCACACTCACACCCTGAATTATTCAGGTGTCAAATCAGAGCTGAGCCCACTGACTGAGCTGAGAGCCTGCGCTGGTGGTGAAAGAGAGGACACAGAGAGAGATACAGACACACACACACACACACACACAGAGACAGTCTCACACACACACATACACACACACACAGAGACAGTCTCACACACACACATACACACACACACACACACACACACACACACACACACACACACACACACACACACACACACACACACACACACACACACACACACACACACACACACACACACACACACACACACACACACACACACACACACACACACACACACACACACACACACACACACACACACACACACACATACAAAAATGTATACACACCCTCCAGACACATACACAAAGTTTGACCAACAAGGGGAAAGCTGGATGATATGAAAGGGCAAGTATATGAATAGCATCTCGCATGGGACACACACACACACACACACACACACACAGACACACACACTGAAACAAAGGGACAGCTGTGCAATGTACAAGGGCATGTGTATGAAAAGCACCTCAACATAAAATTCACTCAAATACAATACACACACACACACACACACACACACACACACACACACACACGTGCATTGTGTATCCCCCACTCTGCTGGTGTTTGAGGGTGAGGTTATTTTGGGATGAGTATGCCGCTTGCTCCAGAGACTCTCTCTCTTTCTCTCTATCTCTCTCTTTCTCCCTTTCTCTCTGTTCTCTCTCTCTATCTCTCTCCTCTTTCTCTCCCTCCCTCTCTCCCTCCCTGTGAACTGGGCTCTGAAGTGAGGGCTTCGCAGGGCCTGTAATGTGCCAACATAGGAAATCAATCAGACTCACAAAAAGCACTGACTCACTGCAAAAAAGTGCTCAGAGAAAGAGAGAGTAAGAAAGAGAGAGAGAGACAGAGAGAGAACAGAGAGAGAAAGAGAGATAGAGAGAGAGAGTGAATGGAGAAGAGAGAGAAAAAGGGGATTTATCCGTGGCCTGAGACAACAGCCTGAATACTGAGTTCCTGTGGGAAAGAGAAGCTCTGCTTGTATGTGGGTTTCTTCGACAGGCTTCTTTTTGGTGTGTGTTTATGTGTGTGTGTGTGTGTGTGTGTGTGTGTGTGTGTGTGTGTGTGTGTGTGTGTGTGTGTGTGTGTGTGTGTGTGTGCGCTAACTGTGCTTGTATGAGTTTAGTATTTGAAGGTTACTTTGAGAAGATGTGAACTATTTTAGTGTGTGTGTGTAAGGCATGGGTATATATGTGACATTGCAACTGCATTAGGGTACAGTATGTGTGTGTGTGTGTGTGTGTGTGTGTGTGTGTGTGTGTGTGTGTGTGTGTGTGTGTGTGTGTGTGTGTGTGTGTGTGTGTGTGTGTGTGTGTGTGTGTTTTTTGTGTTTGTGCATGTGTTTGTGTGTATGAATGTGTTTCTGCATGATTTGTGTGGACATGCAGATGCTTGTTTGTATGCATTTGGGCATGAACGACCTATGATGTTCTCATGCAGTTGTGCATTTCTGAGGGTATGTGTGTTTGTGTGATTATCACCCTGCATGTGTGTGTGTGTGTGTGTGTGTGTGTGTGTGTGTGTGTGTGTGTGTGTGTGTGTGTGTGTGTGTGTGTGTGTGTGTGTGTGTGTGTGTGTGCGTGTGCGTGTGCGCGTGTGTATTTGTGTGTGTTGGTTGGCCTGTGCACTGTGTGAGTCAGTGGGGTTGACCTTGAGGGTAGTGAGCTGTCATGTTGCTGTCAATCAAACATCAGTCTCCAGGAAACTGAAGATGTAAAGACTGCTGTTCTGTGCATTTCTTGATATGAACAACATGCAAGTATGTGCATGTGTGTGTGTGTTGTGTGTGTCGTACAGTGTGTGTGTGTGTGTGTGTGTGTGTGTGTGTGTGTGTGTGTGTGTGGGTGGGTGTGGGTGGGGGTTTGTGGATGAAGATTGTGCCTATGTGTGGCTGCAGTTTTAAAACAGTGCTGTGTTGACACAGAAATGTGTCCCTTGAGCTTGTGACTTATTTATTGCGTTTTTCATTTTTCCTACAGTATTGTGCGTGTGTGAGTGTGTGTGTGTGCGTGCTTGTATATGCGTCTGTGTGTGTGTGTGTGTTTGGCACGGTAGAAAAGCACCGACGAGCTGAGCCGAGCCAAGGCCCCTGCTGCCTCTGGGTGTGTGTGTGTGTGTGTGTGTGTGTGTGTGTTGGTTGTATGCTTCTCACTTGTTTGATGGAGGTCTAAAATATTGCAGTGCTTCTTCTCTGACATCTAAAGTGTGATTTTCAGGTTCTGACTGTGATTGATGATCCAGACGGCCCCAGTATCAGGGAGACATGCTTTTCACAGCGCTATCATATCACACACACATTTCCCTGTGTTTCCATATCTCTAACAACTCTCCCACTTGTGTCTGATGATATCTGGCCTTCAGAGAAACAGGGAAATGAGATCCGTCTGTTGAAGACTAAAGCAGCACAAATGAGGGTGATAGTTAGAGAGGAGTGATTGATGAGTGTGTGTCTGTGTGTGTGTGTGTGTGTGTGTGTGTGTGTGACTGAGAGTCAGAGGAGAGGTGTTTGATGTGGATTTCATGGTGCTCTGTAAAGCGGAGGGCGCTAATTTGGCAATAAAAAGCCGGATTGTTTCGGCAACACCAGGGACGGGAGTGTTTAGGAATCCAATTGGATAATTAAAGGCTGGCTTTGCAGTTCAGTGACGTGTGTGTGTGTGTGTGTGTGTGTGTGTGTGTGTGTGTGTGTGTGTGTGTGTGTGTGTGTGTGTTTGTGTCGGTGTGTGTATGTATATGTATATGAATGTGTGTGTGTGTGTGTGTGTGTGTGTGTGTGTGTGTTTGTGTCGGTGTGTGTATATGACATGCATATGAATGTGTGTGTGTGTGTGTGTTGAGGCGTCGGTTCAGAACGTCGGCTTTCTGATTAATTAGCCTACGATAGTTTCCCTTCATGCAGTGACACGACACGCCAGTCCTCCTCCTCCTCGTCTGACGAAGACAAATCAGCCAGCTGCTAATTACGGGGGCAGAAACCAAAGCAAACTATATGCACACATGCACATACAGACACACTCACACACACACACACACACACACACACAGAGCCACACATACACACACAGAGACACACAGAGACACACAGAGACACACACACACACACACACACACACACACACACTCATACTCACACACACGCACGCACGCACGCACGCAAGCACGCACACACACACACACACACACATTCATACTCATACTCATACTCATACTCATACTCACGCACACACACACACACACATGCACGCACACGCACACGCACACGCACACACGCACGTTCACGACTGAGGCTGGATGGAGTAGGAAATAGGTGAGACATGACAGTGCAGTCAGACAGAAGACAGGATGGTGACCAAGGAGCGAGCCGAGCAACTGAATGAGTTTAATCGCCTCACTAGCAATGAACAGAGGAGTGCTCATTAGCACGAGGTGATGGAGCACTCCAGCGAGGACAGATGAAGTAAAAGTGTATGTGTGTGTGTGTGTGTGTGTGTGTGTGTGTGTGTGTGTGTATGTGATGGGGGCGAACTATGGCTACATTTACTGGATTAATGATGAGTCTCAGTGCCCGGCTCCGTTATGTGTGTGTGTGTGTGTGCGTGTGTGTGTGTGTGCGACATACGCCACTGTGACCTTTCCATGCTAAGATGATCCCACGGCACCTAAATGCTGTTATCCCCAAAAACTCATCAGCCAGTAATTAATCACACCTCCCGTGGCGTGTGTTAGCAGTTCTACAAGTTAGCTTGGCCTCTGGGCCCGTGTCTGCGGCCAATTCACAGACGTGGTGCTATCTGGTGCCAACGCCACTCTCCCTCGTGCCATATTGCTTAAACAAGCGGCGATATATCCGACTGTAACCCTCGAGCTAATCTAATCTTTTAGAGCTATGAATATTTTTCTCATTTAACTAGACTGGGTAAGCCCAGCGCGATTTGCCAGCGATTGGATTTCGCCCTGCAGCTCAGGATGGAAAACCTGCACATTTATCTCACCTGCGTTCTGTCCACGTTTGCTGGAACCAATCACAAACGGGCTTATCCACCGGGCGCACCCGTTTTGTTGGTCTGATTGGTTGAAGGACTATCCAAATGCGTACAGATCCACAGATCCAGATTGAACTATGCCCATTGATCATGCCTCTTGTGTAGTAAAACATATAGTGCAGACTCCCCAGACTAATGTTAAATCTTGATCTTAGTCTGGTGATAGCTAGACTATTATTTAACTGCAAAGCAGAATTGTTTAAAGTCAGCAGAGATTTTGGATAAACAGCATCAGGCTTTCCTCATTGTTCATAACATGGTGTGTTGGTGATGCTAGATCATGTCTCTAACGTATCTAATAGCTTTTTAAAGCTATTTAAAAGCTTAAATAGTTCACACTGCAATTTAATTTAAATTAATGAACTTCAACGCCCCTTGCATATGTTTTCACATTGGTTTCAACTCAGAGGACAAAACAAGGCAGTGGAATGTTGTTAATAATAATAACAGTAATAAGGTAGTTTTATATAGCGCCTTTCTAGAAGCTCAAGGTCGCTTTACAAGAAAGGGGTGGTAGTAAGTGTGCGTGTGCGCTTGCTAACCACATAATAACTCAAAAGCAGAGTTGATTTCCTCCATCTCGGGAGGAACCAGCGTCTGTGTGTATGTTAGTCAGGAAGTAGCAGACATTAGGAGGAATGCATCCTGCACGGACCATATGGTCACTTGTGTCCTTCACAGGGATTAGGAAGCATCCAGGACCTGTGAGTTTCACCACTCTTGGGAGAAATGTTTGCTGGCCACATATGTTGTTGCCAGGCGATTAAGCCTCCCATATTAAGTGTGCCGGAATCACCGGGCATGTCCGGCCTGTGATTGGTCCGTCTCTGTGTACGTTCGGATAATCCGCGTTACTCAGCAGGGATGCGGCCAGCCGGAGGTCGCCGGGGCCAACGCCGCCGCCACGACTCCGCCGAGAGGGGGTCAGAACGGGTCGTCGGTTGCCATGGTAAAAACTGTCAGAACTCAAGCTGTGACGTGTGGAGCTTGTTAAGGCAGAAACGGGTATTAGGGCAAGTTTTGTCTTAGCGAGCTACGAGGCTAACTCCTCGAGTGGAGCTTTAGCTACGCAAAGAGGAGGTCTA
>NC_085007.1:7907020-7909520 GCF_963854185.1 Sardina pilchardus | reverse complement strand
TCCAACATTCTAAGACACACACACACACACACACACACACACACACACACACATAGGAGAGAGAGTTAGAGTGTGTGTGTGTATGTGTGTGTGGGTGTGTGTGTGGGTGTGTGTGTGTGTGTGTGTGTGTGTGTGTGTGTGTGTGTGTGTGTGTGTGTGTACACACTTCCATAATGATTGCAACTAGCTGATAGTGTGAAACTGTCACTGCAAATTGAACAAGTGAGCAAAAGTGTCAATGTGCCAGTGCCTCCTCTTCATCTATGTCCTTATTGGAGCATGTGAGCTGACACACACACATACACACACACACACACACACACACACACACACACATACACACACACGCATGCACGCGTGCACACACACACACTTGCACGCGTGCACACACGCACGCACGCACGCACGCACGCACGCACACACATTGCTATTATTACCACAACCAAGATTTTTATGTCCCTTGTTGGAATGCATTTGTTTGGATTCATTTTTTTTTCCAGCAGTTTTAACCAAAGAGTGATTCCTCCCTCACACATAACAACAGCACCAGGCACCAACGGTAATGACACTTAGGAGGAATATGACACAATAAAATAGGACAGAGCAGAGTAATCGAGAGAAAAAGACACAGAGAGAGAGAGATAGAGAGAGAGAGAGAGAGAGAGAGATATGGAGACAGAGACAGAAACACAGAGAGAGAGAGAGAGAGAGAGAGAGAGATGGAGGCAGAGAGACAGAAGCACAGAGAGAGAGAGAGAGAGAGAGAGAGAGAGAGAGAGGTGGTCTATATTGGATTCACATGAATGGTTGTAGCATAACGTTCAGGCTGTGTAGGATTAATATTAGATCAAACGCATTAAATGAAGTGTCTGGCCTCTTCCATCTCCCATAAAAGTAATAACAATAAATGTATAACCTCTCTCTGATGGCTACGCATTGGATTTAATCATCGCTCCGAGAGAAACACATATCCTCTACCCCGATATATTCTCCTCACTCTGAGAGAAACGCTGATGTATCTTCTGTAGCGGATGACAATTCATCAGTTCATCATCATCACCATCATCAGTATTTTATTTTATGTGTAGCTGCCCTGCCATCCAGGTCTGTCACTGAGCCAAGGGCCAAAAAGCCTAATCTTTTCACACCTGATACTGCTGCAGCTATTAAAAAAATCATATCAGTAACATACTGTACCCCCTCAGATACTGCCTTCCCCCTGTAATGTCTTGAGGGATGTTATTGATTCAGTGGTGCCAGCCAAACTTAATGGAGAACTCCGGTATAGGTACAGTGCCTCTCTTTGTGGCCTGTGCAGACTACACAATTTCAGCCCGATTTTGCCACGATTGTGTCGTGGCCGACAAATTTCCATTGGCGGGTCCGACTATTCGAAGTCAGGAACAACGTTCGAAGGAGGAAGCGTCTTGTAATCTGACATGTTCAACGACCCGCAATTTATTGTCTGCGACATTCTACGACGTTACGACCAAAAGTCTAGCATGTCAGAATTTTTGGGGAATCTCCTACGACTCCTGTGTTGACACTGACACTGTGACGACACCTGACGTGAAGGCTACAATAGATGATCTTGCTCTTGCGGCCACGACGCTGCACGATTTTGTGGTTCTCTGATCGCCTAGTCTGACATGGTCAATCGTAAAAGATAATCGTGAAAGAGAAAAAAGTTTAAAGTCTTTAAAATGATGCCCCCAGAGTGGCACTGGTGCTGCCCAGCTGCTCCAGCTGTTGGTTGCTAGGTAGCGATTATTTATTTATTTATTTATTTTGTACCAACAGTATTCGGTGACCTCGAGAAACAGATGTATGTAAAAAAACACCTTTTAAATGTTCTAATGTTCTAAATGTTTTCCCTTTAAATGCTCTAAACCTAAATTACGGTGAGGTGGACAGAAAACATTATTTGGAAAAAAAAGAAGATGGAAAAAAGGGAATAAGCTGCTCATAAACGGACCAGACTGCAAGTCTATCACGACATACTTAGAGAACACCTCTCAAATTTCAACAAAGCAATCAGTAAAGCAAGCCAACCATATTTCTCAGGGCTTATTACAAAAAAAAGAAGAAACTTAATTATACAATAATACTTTTTTCTACCACTGACAGTCTATTTAATCCAACCCCACACTTGTACCACCTCTGTATCAGAGTATGAAGAGTTTGTCATGTTCTTATGTGACAAAATTAATAAAATCCCAAATACACACACACACACACACACACACACACACACACACACACACACACATACAGACACACATACAGACATATCCTCATGTACACAATTATTCTCTCTCTCTGTCTCTCTCATCACTCCCTCTCTATCTTACACACACACACACACACACACACACACACACACACACACACACACACACACACACACACACACACACATATACAGACATATCCTCATGTACACAATTATTCTCTCTCTCTGTCTCTCTGTCTCTCTGTGTCTCTCATCATTCTCGTCACT
>NC_085007.1:7889520-7892020 GCF_963854185.1 Sardina pilchardus | reverse complement strand
CGCGTATCAAACGCCCACCTGCACACACTCACTGGGGAGCAGAGTTCAGGAAAACACACACACACACACACACACACACACACACACACACACACACACACACACACACACACATCGCAACATAACACTAGGCAACCGGCATCGACCAGGCTTTTCACTGCACTGATATGTACTCACACATGCACGTGTGTGTGTACACATGCACGTGTACACACACACACACAAATAACACAAACAAACACACACACACACACACACACACACACACACACACACACACACACACACACACACACACACTCATGCACGCACTGTAGGCTACATTGTGTAGGGAGACGAGTGTTTACAATGTGAAATAAGCAGCGATGACCCTGCAGCTCATGCCCAGAGAGACAGCAACACTAATTTATCGCTAGAAGTGTAGGATTCACACCACTCTTTCTGTCTCTCTCTCTATCTCTCCATCTCTCTTTCTCTCTCTCCATCCCTCTCTTCTCTCGCCCCCTCTCGCTCTGTCCAGCGCACACATACACAAATGGAATATGTTCTCACTAATTACAAGTAAATGTCAGATAACCTTACCGAATGTGGTGTTAAACGTTAACTGTATCTTTGCCCAACAGCAGAAACAGCACACCCACAACAACATAGATATGAGCAATTATCTCTCTCTCTCTCTCTCTCTCTCTCTCTCTCTCTCTCTCTCTCTCTCTCTCTCTCTCTCTCTCTCTCTCTCTCTCTCTCTCTCTCTCTCTCTCTCTCTCTCTCTCTCTCTCTCTCTCTCTCTCTCTCTCTCTCCATTTCTATGACAAATGCACATACACAGACACTAGCAATCAGATGCACACACACACACAAACACACACACACACGCACATGCACACGGTACACCCCAGACCCATCTCATTGGCAGTTAAATGGCTTTTGCTCTTTGCTCTGGGTCGTTTGAAGCTGTCATATAAAGCCTCCTCTCACCCTTCTCACCCAGCCAAGTTGTGAGTGAAAAAAGGGAAGGGAATACCATCTAAACTACACACACAAACAAACACACACAGAGACACACACACACACACACACACACACACACACACACACTTCCATCTTCCTCCTCCCCCTAAATCCTTGCAGACCAATCAGCATAATAATCAGAGCAAAATGCAGACAAATTCAGTGTCTCTCCTGAAGAGGTGTACGATTGTGTTTAATTAGCAGACACACACACACACACACACACACACACCTGTGCAAGAGAGAGTGAGAAAGGGATACAGAGAGAGAAAGGGGAGACAGATAGATGTATAGAGAGAGACGGGGAGAGAGAGAGAAGGAGGGAGATGGAGAGAGAAAGAGGGAGAGATGACAAAGAGAGAGAGAGAGAGAGAGAGAGAAGGAGAGAGAAGGGGATGGAGAAAGTTGAAATAGAAGAGAGGGAATGAGTATGAGTATTTAATTATTTGAAACGAGGATGCTCTCGCTGGTGGTGATGGTGTGTGTGCGTACGCTAAAATAGAAAACCTCTCGGGGTTTAATTAAAGTGTGAATTAAAGTTATGGAAATGCAGGCGGTGGAGTCGAATAATAGTCGTGCCATGTGTGTGGTTTCACACATTTTTTTTCAAGTTGGAGAGAAAAAAAAAGAAATTACATGAAAAAAATAGTCTAGTCCGAAGTGTTTGATCTGGAAGGCAAAACAACACCGAACAGAAAAAGATAAAATGCTTGAAAAAGCTTGTGTGAGTTTGTGTGTGTGTGTGTGTGTGTGTGTGTGTGTGTGTGTGTGTGTGTGTGTGTGTGTGTGTGTGTGTGTGTGTGTGTGTGTGTGAGAGAGAGAGAGAGAGAGAGAGAGAGAGAGAGAGTAAGCGACAGCAAAATTGGTTGTTATTGCATAGTAGGGTTTGTATTAGTGTATATTAGTTATTTTTGCCTTTATTCAATTATGAATTATCAAGATCATACTCTTATTCTGATCCTAATCCAAACACACACACAGAATGTGTTTTCAGTTGATTGGGCCAAAATCCCTGAGTGTGTGACGTGTGTGTGTGTGTGTGTGTGTGTGTGTGTGTGTGTGTGTGTGTTTGTTTGTGTGTGTGTGTGTGTGCATAGCCGACTCTCCTCCTGCATTCATTCACTGTGGTTTGCGCCGCATTCGCTCATCGACTTGTTTAAGCCTTTCCTTCAAGGTGGACAGGAAGACAGCTAAGGTTGCTTAAAAAAAACACACCCCTTCATAAGATAATGTTTTTCATAACCTTTCAAAACACTTACAGTGTTTACAATACTTTTTATTTCACTGTAGACAACCTCACCACACTATCACAGAAGTGCTGTTCTATTTCGAACATGTCAGTGATGTTTGTTTTTGACGTGAGTGTATGCTTGGATGGTGCACTTTCACTGTAAGACAGTTTGGTGTTAATGCAAATGACGGTCTTGCTTAAAACTCCACCAATTAACGTAATTATGCTGTCAAACAACAGTTTGGACCTGTTAGCTTCTGA
>NC_085007.1:7864520-7867020 GCF_963854185.1 Sardina pilchardus | reverse complement strand
GTGTGTGTGACAGCACACCCTCGTTTAATCCATCTGCTGTCATAGTCTCCCACACATTCACATCCATGTGGAAAACCTGATTCATGGTGCTATATACAATTAACTCAATGCTTGATTAATCATGAATTAAACATGATGTTTTGCAAAAAATATTAACCCAATCATTTACAGTATAATGGCTTGTCATTTTGGACTACACCAGTGGTTTTGGGTACACCAGTGGTATTTAAAAGTTCAATAAAACACCTGGGTTGGTGGTTATAGCCTGGGTGAAAAAAAAAAAAAAAAAACTGTTAGTAAATTTGAATATGCTCTCCAGCTCCGTTTGGAAAGGATTCTATTGATGCCCACACAAATTATGAAAATTAGCAACAAAAATGTTGTCGTTCAGAGAAAAAAAGATAAAAAAAAAAAAAAAAAGCTTCGAGAAAAAAGGTAAATCGGACAAATTTAACCAGGAATACATTTAGAGGGTTAATTAAACAATATGCCTTGATAGGTTACACTGATTTTAGAACACCTAAGGAGCATTAGGCAAAATGCACTAGTGGACTAACTATCCATTTTAGAAACTGAAACAAACCATTCCTTTAACTCAGTTGTATAAATCATTTAAAACTTTATGACCAAGCACCAACGAATGTGCTGAACCCTTTTTTTTTTTTTTTTTTTGACTGGAACGTTTAAGTCATTATGAGATAAAGTTTCCTGTCTGTCAATATATTGAGTGTTGTGGTTGAAGTCATTAGCGTTTGGTGGGGTCGACTGGCATGGTGCCTTTTATCAGATAGGAGCTTATCGGATGGGAGATAGCCCTCCCATCACCAACGAAATGGGCGTCCTGATGGCATCAGCGTCTGGACAAGGGCCATGTTGCATTATCCCCGCCAGATCAGGACCAGTCCAGGGCCAGTTGAGGGCCAGATTAAGGCAAGGTCCATTTCAGAGGAAGCGAGGTTGGTGAGCAGGAAAGAGAGAGATGAGAGAGAGAGGGGAGGGAGGGAGGGAGAGAATGTAATTGATTTATTGTAAAAACTCTGTGTGTGTGTGTGTGTGTGTGTGTGTGTGTGTGTGTGTGTGTGTGTCTGTGTGTGTGTGTGTGTGTGTGTGTGTGTGTGTGTGTGTGTGTGTGTTTGTGCGTGTGTGTGTGTGTGTGTGTATGTGTGTGTGTGGTGTGTGTGTGTGTGTGAGAGAGAGAGAGAGAGTACATATAACCTTGTTATTGTAACTATTTATCTTATCTTTTTTATCTCTCAATGTTCTCAATGTTTCTCGGTATTGTTGTGTATTTAACAAGTCAACATCCTGTTTTATTGTTGTGCTTTTGGCAGCACGGTACCGACAGTCACGCTAATAAAGAACAAATTTTGAAGAGAGGAACAAAATTGAGGGAGAGAGAGAAACAGCGAAGAGAGGAAGAGATGAGGGGCGCCATGACGACAGCCTCAACGACGCTCCAGTAACACCTGATGATGCCCCGTGACTCCTGGTGCCGTGGCAACGCTTGATGTTCCATTCCGTTGCACTGGAAGGGATGACAGCCATCAGCACAGTCACACACACACACACACACACGCACGCATGCACGCACGCACGCACGCACGCACGCACGCACGCACGCACGCACGCACGCACGCACGCACGCACACACACACACACACACACACACACACACACCTCTCACCCATTTCACTCTCTCTTCACTCCCCACTCTGTCATGATTTATCACACACTTAAACTTCTCTTTTCTCTCTCCTCTCACATGCATACTCCCTCTCTATTTCACCCTGTTCTTCTAATGCCTTCTCTTGTCTCTCTCTCTCTCTCTCTCTCTCTCTCTCTCTCTCTCTCTCTCTCTCTCTCTCTCTCTCTCTCTCTCTTCTCACTCATCTCTTGATGTCCTCTGTCACCACAGGCATTAGTTTGATCGTTGGAGCTGAGCCAGTTTTGCCGTAAATATGTTTAAAATACTACAAATAGATAAATAAAATAAATAAATACATTAGCAAGCAGCCAACTAAAAATACTGAGAGTGTTTGATGTTGGGCTCATGTCTGAGTGATGGCTCACGTTGTCATGGCAATCGGCTCAGCGCTGTGCAGTGAATGGATTGCTAATCCATCTTGACCTTATATGAATACGGACACACTAACACACGCACACACGCACGCACGCACGCACGCACGCACGCACGCACGCACGCACGCACACACACACACACACACACACACACACACACACTTACTCACACACACTCACGACTCTCTTTAAACACACACTTTCCCACTCTCTTTCTCTCATACTAACACAATGCTCATGGAATGTTAACAAATACTTGTTCATGAACTCACGGCAACTTTAAAGGTATTTCAGGTATTTAAAAGCATCTGATGTATTGTCTTAAAAGTTTCTTATATTAACCCTTATAAGGTCTTCGGGTCTGTGGGACCCGTTTTCAGTTTTCATCTTAAGAAAAGTGATACGAATATTTTTTTTTTCA
>NC_085007.1:7852020-7854520 GCF_963854185.1 Sardina pilchardus | reverse complement strand
CTCTATACCTCCCTCCTTTTCTCCTCTATCCCTCTCTTATTTAACATGTCCTATCTTTTCAGCTCTCCTCTTTTCCATTATTCCTCTTCTCTGCTCTCCACCTCTCTAACCCTCTCTCCTCCTTTTCCCCCTTTTCTCTTCTCTCCATCCCTTTCTCCTCTCTCTCTTTTCCTATCCTCATCTCCTTTGCACCCCCTCTATCTTTCTTAATTGTCTATTCATCTCTCCCTCTTCTATACTCCTCTCTATCCCCCTCTCTTCCTCTCTTCTCTTCTGTTCCTCTCAACTCCTCTCAGTCATTTACCATTTCTCCTCCTCTCCACTCCTCTTTCCTCTAGCTCTCTCTCCTCTCTCCTCTCCTCTCCTCTCCTCTCTATCCCTCTCTCCTGCTCCTGACCCTTGTCCAAGCTGGCCACGCATCTGCCCGAGTGAAACTCTTTGGAGGAGCAGCGAGCTGTGGGTGTTTGAGATGCACATTGGCCAGAGCACCGCGCCATGCTGTCCCTGCTACAGACTCAGCTCTCCGACAGCAGTGTGTTCTCACAGTGTTGTGTCCGTCTGGCAGCACTCGTTACAATGGAGGCTGGGGCTGGCTGTTTAACAGGGACACACAGCAGGAGCATCAGACAACATGCTCTTCAGGACTGAATAATGATAAAAAATAGACAAGAAAAAACACTGCATCTGACTTGTGTTTACATTTCTAATATTCCAGACTGCACATCTTTTGAGAGAAAAAAAAAGAGCTGGCAACAGCGCCAAAAAGGTGCAGTGGTCAGACATATAATACATCTGTAGTGGTCTTAGCGACAAAGAAAATCCAGATAGCCATTTGTAGAATTTTAACCTGTCATCTTGATTTCAATTTCCAATACCTGTCTAGTTGAATTACAGTTTTTTACAATTGTTTACACACTAAAATATTTTTTTTCACACAATTAGCAAAATTTTACTCCAAGGAGCAAAACACCTCCACAGATTTGCACAACATTACACACAATGTCTGCTTCACCCTTTTTGCAAAACATTACACACAGTGATTTGTAAAACTCTACACACATTTCCACACCTTAAGGCTGGCTTACATTGCACGATTTTGGTCTGTTTTAACAGTCGGCGACTAAATTTCCAAAATCGGGCGGAAATCTTGGGAGTTGTACTGAAATCGCAGCGCGCTCCCGTCACCTAAATCGTTTAGTGTAAGGTGCCAATCTTAGCGGTTTTAAGTCCGTCGGAGGCAGTCTTTTTCTAGTTTTGCCGTTACGACAATATCAAACATGTTTGATATTATCGGAAGTCTTTTCAGTCGTGGCTCATGCAAATAGTGACGTGAACATTAAAAACCAATAGTAACCTTGCGCGAACATGAAACAGGAAGGGGCAAAATAGGCGACAGCTGTAGCCTTTATGATTATTTGTTATTTCATTTCTTATAATGTATTAGTCGGCTGTTCTACGTGACAGAACAACTCTATATCTGTTAGTGATGTCACACATCAAACAATGCTGCAGAAACGCGAAAAAAATACTTTGATATGAGTAGGCTATCATGTGATTTCCTGTGAATGATGACGTGTAGCCTATTGCACGATGGAAATAATTTGAAGGAATCTAGCAACAGTCTTGTAAATAGTGACCCACAGTCTTTGCAAAATCCTAATCTGAGACTGGCCTGTGACTAGACTGTGAATGAATTGTCTTTAGATGTGAGAGGGTCTGAGACTGTAGTCTTTCAAAAATCTTTTCCAAATCTTTGCAAAGTCTGGCAATGTAAGGTAGGCTTTAGACACAGATAAGGATTGTGAGGTTACTTCCTTGTCATTACAAAGCCCTGGATCGCCAATGACTACACTAATGAACGAATTGGATAATCACATCCACCAGGTGTGTAAGCACACATGTGCAAATTTGAAAACGCATTACTCAGGTGTGCTATACTGTACAGTCTTGCTGCTTTTACAGTAGTTGCTCTTCAGAGTCAAAGTGTATGTACTTTATGCAGTAGTTTTTGTTTGTCTACAGATCTTATTTGTTCAATTGATTTCATTGTTGGTTGATTACTGTAACTGATTATGGTTAGAAATACTGTAAGTATTGAAAGAAATACTTGAAATATTCAGTCTACAGCAGTCTTCAGTGTTGTACAGTGCAAGTGCAAGTTTATAGGCCTATTTATGTACACTTTCCCTATGTAGAACTAATCATGAAGAATGTTGTGGGTTTGTCACTATTTTTTGGACATCTAAATGATCCCTTACATAACAATGCCTGAGCAAAAATCTAGCACATGCTATTTCCTAATTTTTCTTTTTACAAATGCGTTTTCCATTTATCACTGCAGTGTGAAACTGGCTGCGATAGTGTCTGATCATTGAGGACTGTGTTTGTTAAATGACAACTAATAGCATTTTTACAAATGTGTATATGTTTTGACTGAAGTGTATATGTTTTGACTGAAGTGTGTATGTTTTGACTGAAGTGTGTTTGTTTTGACTGAAGT
>NC_085007.1:7827020-7834520 GCF_963854185.1 Sardina pilchardus | reverse complement strand
TGTGTGTGTGTGTGTGTGTGTGTTTGAACTGTAGAGAACCGGTAAGGTCTTAGCTCCTGAGGGAGCTCCTTTTGAATACATTTCTGTTAAAGCAGTAAATGTCACACTCTCTCCATGGACATGGTCATGGTATGATTTTGTGTGTGTGTGTGCGTTGTGTGTGTGTGTGTGTGTGTGTGTGTGTGTGTGTGTGTGTGTGTGTGTGTGTGTGTGTGTGTGTGTGTGTGTGTGTGTACAGATGTTTTTTTTTCCTTTTTTTGTTCTCCCAGTCCATTGTTGTTACTGTTTAACTTATGGCGTACCATCAAGATATATTTTTCTCACTGTGAATGTGTGTGTGTGTGTGTGTGTGTGTGTGTGTGTGTGTGTGTGTGTGTGTGTGTGTGTGTGTGTGTGTGTGTGTGTGTGTGTGTGTGTGTGTGTGTGTGTGTGTGTGTGTGCGCGAGACAGGGAGAGAAGGAGTGTTGGGTCTTGATTGGAGGGCAAATGAAGAGGAATGTGGTTGAGATGACTCTTTGATGGAGGTCATAAATTTTCATGAGTCTGCCACGCTATGAAGCAAGAAAGAAGAGGAGAGTCAGAGAGAAAGAGAGAGTGTGGGAGAGGAAGAGAGAGAGAGGAAGAGAGAGAGAGAGGAAGAGAGAGAGGAAGAGAGAGGAGAGTACGCTTGAAGTGAGCACTGTGGCACTGTAGGAAGCTGCACTGAGGCTCGAGAGTCGACTCTACTTTGCTTTGTTTTTCATTTGGTTAAACACCAATTACCAGAAATATGATTTAATGTCAGCGCAAGGCTCTCGCACACTTCCTCATGAGCAGATAACAGCAGCTTGGCTTTGGCACAAAATGACCGGAGTCAATGATTCACATCTCTCAGAAGTCATGTATAATTGACTTACTCTAATGCCAATGCTCCATTATGTTTATCTGTCATGCTTCAGTGCAAGCTTGTGTCACTACATGATTATATTAAAATAGCCACTTTGCGTTTTTGCCCTGGTGTTGTGTCTTTTTACTGTGTTGTCGCTTTAAGCAGGCCCGGACACTAATTGCCTGATAGACGTCGCGCAGGACTGCAATTCCCGGCAACCCAAGCTGCGCATAAAAGCGGCCTTCAACCTGCGCGTCATTCTCTGACCTCTCTGACTCCTCTGACTCATCTGACCTCTCTGAACGGACCTGCGCAAATGGGCGAAAGTGCTTGAGACAGCGGTGTGTGAGACTGCTCATACTCAGCACGAGACAAACGTCACGCCTTCAGCGCTTTATTCAAAATGGACTATAACAATTATTCTCTAACGAACTTGTGAAACTTCAATAAAATCTATGAAGAGAAATTTCCTGTCTGACCTGATAAATCCACCACATTTTTGGTGCCGAAACCCGGGAGCAGAGGGAAAAGAAGGATCTGGAGGGAAAAAGACGAGAAGAAGATTCCCTACCTGAGACGTGGATTACCTGAGTGACTACAGGTGTGGACAGGTGAGCACCGAAGAAGAGAACAATGGATAAGCTTCCAAGATTGAAGAAAGTGCGAGGAACAATTAGAACAGCAGTGACAAAGTTAGTTAATAGAATTGCCGAAGAATTACGGAAAGAAGAGCCAAATCCAGAGACTCTTGAAGAATGGAACGAACAATTAAGTCATAGAGAAAGTTCACTGCAAGAATTGGATTTAGAAATAGAGAGAAATACACCAACGGATGAGTTGGAAGATGAGGTAAATGGAGCCATGCAATACGTGGATGAAATAAAAATTGCTTATCTGCGCACAAAGAAGTTTTTGGAAAAAATCAGAGATGATGAAAGCGATACATCTTCGCAGACGACAAACCAGACGAATAGAATTCCAGTGATGAAACTACCAAAGCTGTCGATTGAACACTTCAGTGGAGATATAAGTAAGTGGCAAAACTTTTGGAGCCAGTTTACGAGTGCAATTCATGACAACGAGCATTTAAGAAAAGTTGATAAGTTTAATTATCTCAAATCGTTTCTTACTGGTAATGCAGCGAAAGTTGTAGCAGGCTTATCATTGACCGAAGCAAATTATGATCATGCAATCAAAATGCTGCTCAATAGATTTGGAAGAAAAGATTTGGTTATTAATGCTCATATGAACAAATTGCTCAATTTGACTCCAGTTAGAAAAGCAACAGACATTGTAGCGCTACGCAACTTATACGATGAATGCGAAGTTCAAGTACGTAGCTTAGACGCAATGGGAGTGGTATCAGATGCCTACGGCTGTTTACTCTGCCCTATCTTGATGAAAATGATTCCTGAAGAAATAACCCTCGAATTCACGAAACAACTGCAAGAAGAAGAAGCTCTGAATGTAAAGGACTTAATGGATTTCTTACAGAAGGAAGTTGTTAGTCGAGAGCGAACTGCCTGTGTAGCCCAGCGACAAACAGGCCCTGTGTTAGAAAAAGACTCCTTACGAGACCGCGATAAAAGAGTGTTTGAGAGAAGAAAGAGTTATGCGCCAACATCAGCTACGTTTCATGTGTCCGCTAGAGAAGACTCACACTGTTTATTCTGTGACGAAAAAACACATAAGTCAAGAGAATGTAATGTACACACTGTTGAAGCAAGGAGAGACAAACTGCGCAAACAAGGCCGATGTTTTGTATGCCTCGGTGCGAAACATATCGCGCGCAACTGTAGAGCGCAAGGAATACAATGCGAAGGTTGCGGCAGAAGACATCACAAAACTGTTTGTTTCCAACATGCCTTAAGCACTGTAACTTCACATACACCTGAAGTAGGCTTATCAGATACAGTAGTGTCAGTATCCCCAGTACAGTCAAGTCATAGTGGCACAACATTCTTGCAGACAGCAATAGTCTGGATCGAAACGCCAATGCAAGACCAGCTTGTCAGATGTCTACTGGATGGAGGAAGTCAAAGAAGTTTCATACAGGAGAACATATCAAGGGCACTCAATCTGCCAGTTATTGGTGAAGAAACACTCAATCTGCACACATTTGCATCAGCAACTTCAAAATTGATCAAATGCAGAAAGGTTCAAGTACGACTGAGAAATATTAAAACAGAACAAAATGTCGTTCTAGAGTTGCTAGAAACCCCGCATGTTTGTACTTCTAAATTGCAAATTGCAGATCAGAACATCCGAAAGAAATTGGAAGAAAAAGGACGTCAAGTGGCGGACGTGCCGATTCGAGGCATGGAGAACGAGGAGCTTGGAATTCTCATAGGAGGGGACTATTACTGGAAAATTGTGACCGGACAAATGGAGCGCTTAAGTGACACGCTGGTAGCAATAGAAAGCAAGTTTGGATGGTTGCTACAAGGGACAGCGACAGTGCTGAAAGTCACTACAGAACCTGTGGACATTGACGTGCTACATGTCAGTGTAGCCGAAGACGTTTCACTATCCAATCAGCTGCGCTGTTTTTGGGAAACTGAGTCCATAGGAATATACCCAGAAAAGGAATCACTTGTCATTGAAAACGAGGCCATTCAGAAGTTTAAAAGAACAGTGATCAATAAGGGAGGCAGGTACGAGGTGAGTTTGCCTTGGAAAGAAAATCACTGTGAATTGGCATCAAATTGGACTGTAGCTAAACGCAGATTCACCAATCTGACCAAGAAATTTAGCAAGGAACAGTATCTATATGAGAGGTATGACGCAGTGATGCAAGACTACTTGCGTGAAGGAATAATTGAAGAAGTGACCAGTGAAAATTCAGCCAACACAGTGAGTCCTATTTACTATATGCCCCATCATGCTGTGGTGAAAGAAGACAGAGCTACAACCAAAGTGCGTGTAGTGTTTGATGCGTCTTCTCATGAGAATAATAGTCCATCTCTAAATCAATGTCTATTTGCAGGCCCAAATCTGAATCCTGAACTTTTGAGTATACTTTTAAGATTCCGTGAACACAAAGTGGCACTGATGGCAGATATTACCAAGGCATTTTTACAAATTTTATTGAATGAACAAGATCGAGATGCTTTGAGGTTTTTATGGACTAAGGACAAGCCAGGTAACGGTGAAGAAGCCAATCTCATAACCTTGAGAATGACTCGAGTCCCATTCGGAGTGACATCAAGCCCTTTTCTGCTGGCAGCGACAATCAGACATCATCTTGAAAGGTACGAAACCATCTATCCAGAAGTGGTCAACATTATGAGAGAAAGTCTTTATGTTGATGATTTGATTACTGGAGCTGCAGATGTGAAATCAGCGGAAAACCTAGCGCTAAAAGCGAAAGAAATAATGTCTACCGCCGGAATGGTGCTTTGCAAGTGGAAAACAAACGCAAAAGAATTGCAAGAAAAATGGCTGCATACAGAGTTCATAGAAAAAGCAGAAATCAAAGGCCAATCAACATTGAAAGTGCTTGGAATCACATGGAAAACAGACAATGATGAATTTACATTTGAAGTGGACGACTTGGTACAGTTTTTGGCAAAGAAAGTCAATTCAAAACGTGGTGTGTTACAATCAGCTGCTAGACTGTTTGATCCAATCGGATTTTTATCCCCATTCACTATCAGGATAAAATGCCTTTTTCAGGAGTTATGGCAAAGAGGAATCGAGTGGGATGAAGAACTTCCAGAAGATCTGAGTGAAAAATGGGAACAGTGGTGTACAGAGATACCAACTTTACAACAGCTATCTGTGCAACGAAGATATGATTCACTGCCAGAAGGTGAGCCCATTCAAGTTAAAGAAGTGCATGTGTTCTGCGATGCTAGTCCAAATGCATATTGCGCAGCAGCGTATATGCGCATAGCCAATACAGACGGTTATTGCAGCAGTAGTTTAATCGCAGCAAAAACAAGAGTAGCCCCATTAAAGCCAACTACTTTACCCAGACTTGAGCTCTTAGGAGCAGTGATTGGAGCAAGACTAGGAACGTATGTCGTCACACATTTGAAGTTGGATAAAAGCAATCTGAAACTTTGGACGGATTCCATGATAACGCTACATTGGATAAAGAGCAACGCAAAAGAATGGAAACCATTTGTAGCCAACCGTGTGTCAGAAATCCAAAAGTTGACAATGCCAGAAAATTGGAAACATTGTAAAGGCCAGGACAACCCAGCAGATCTCGGTACAAGAGGGATATCTGTAGATTCCATGATTGAAGCCGACCTATGGTGGCAAGGGCCGCAGTGGCTACATGAGCTCGAAGCGCAGGAGCTGGAGATGGAGTCAACAGAACCAACGGAGATCGCTGAAGGTATTTCTCAAAATCAAGTCACAGCAAACAAGGTAAACGAAAACGACATTAAAGAACCATTGTTTGATTTGAACAAGTATAGTGATTTGCAAAAGGTATTGAGAATAACTTCATGGATTAAAAGATTCATTCATAATGCGAGACATGCAGAAAAGTTGAACGGAGAATTGAGTGCCGAAGAAATAAGAAATGCTCAATTATATTGGATTTTAAACACGCAAAATCAAGGCTTCCCTGCAGATATGGAAAACTTGTGTGCTGGAAAGGAACTTACACGAACATCTAAACTGTTAAATCTTAACCCCTTTCTTGACGATGCAGGAATCTTGCGAGTTGGAGGACGCTTGCAGAAGAGCGCTTTGCCGCATGAGGTGAAACACCCATGGATTCTTCCAACTAACCACAGATTCTCAGAATTGATTGTGAGAAAAGCGCACGAAGAGGTACTGCATTCTGGAGTAAGAGACACGCTTACGCAAGTAAGAGAAGCAAGCTGGATTTTACGCGGACGTCAACTGTGCAAGAAGGTGGTGCTGAGATGTTTGGTGTGCCGCAAGTCAAAAGTCAAGCCGAGCCAACAGCGCGAAGCTCCGCTACCCAAAGAACGAATTACAGAAGCTCAACCATTTGAGGTAACGGGTATTGACTTTGCTGGTCCATTATATATCAAACCTAATCACAAGAAGACATACATAGCCTTATTTACATGTGCTGTAACAAGAGCTGTGCATTTGGAACTAGTTTCAGACTTGACCACAGAAGCTTTTTTAATGGCATTTAAGCGATTTATCGCTAGAAGAGGAATATGTAACATCATTTATTCTGATAATGCGAAGACTTTTAAAAGAGCTGACAAAGACCTTAAAGAGATGTGGCAAGTAATGAAGAGCAAGGATTTGCAAGTTTTGTTCGCAGGAAAACAAATAACATGGAGATACATCGTTGAGAGAGCGGCCTGGTGGGGAGGATTTTGGGAACGATTGGTACGCACTGTGAAGACCTGTGTTCGCAAAATACTGGGTAGAGCATGCCTGACGTTTGAAGAACTGCAAACAATAATCATTGAAGTGGAAGCAGTAATTAATTCACGTCCATTAACCTATCTGTACCCAGACAGTGAAGAATTGTTGCCTCTAACCCCTGCACACTTTTTAGTAGGAAAGAGACTGACAACATTACCCCCGCAGCCAAGTCCGACAGATGTGCAAGGAGCGAACGCCGAAGCACTGACCAAAAGGTGGAGATACAGACAGCGGATCATTGAATCGTTTAGGAAACGCTGGAGAAATGAATATCTACTACAATTAAGGTCAGCGCATACAGTGAAACATGTTAATACATCCCAATTCAAAGTTGGAGACATTGTATTAATTCAAGAGGATAAAATCCCAAGACACATGTGGAAGTTAGGAAAAGTTGAAGAGTTGTTTATTGGAAGAGACGGTCATGTAAGATCATGTCAAGTAAGAACTTCAACAAATGTTTTAAGAAGACCCATACAGTTATTGTATAACCTGGAGCTGTAAATGATGAACATAGCTCTCCGACCTGGTTCATCGGGCCGGAGTGTGTTGTGTCTTTTTACTGTGTTGTCGCTTTAAGCAGGCCCGGACACTAATTGCCTGATAGACGTCGCGCAGGACTGCAATTCCCGGCAACCCAAGCTGCGCATAAAAGCGGCCTTCAACCTGCGCGTCATTCTCTGACCTCTCTGACTCCTCTGACTCATCTGACCTCTCTGAACGGACCTGCGCAAATGGGCGAAAGTGCTTGAGACAGCGGTGTGTGAGACTGCTCATACTCAGCACGAGACAAACGTCACGCCTTCAGCGCTTTATTCAAAATGGACTATAACAATTATTCTCTAACGAACTTGTGAAACTTCAATAAAATCTATGAAGAGAAATTTCCTGTCTGACCTGATAAATCCACCACACCTGGTCAGTCATACCACATGGAATTGTTATTATTATTATTCACCTGCACACGCAATCCAGCTATGACCAGTAGAGGAAAGGCCATATTCAGTTTTCTACATTCTACAGTATGTGTGTGTGTGTGTGTGTGTGTGTGTGTGTGTGTGTGTGTGTGTGTGTGTGTGTGTGTGTGTGTGTGTGTGTGTGTGTGTGTTAGTGTCAATCTGTGTCATGCATCTCATACGTGCTTGAGAATTCATCCTGATAATTTAGATTTGCAGACTTTATATTTATTTACTCTTCACATGATTAATAGCTGAGAGAAGAGGGCAGCACCTGCCACTGATAGGCGAGTGAGCATGTGTGTGAAA
>NC_085007.1:7797020-7812020 GCF_963854185.1 Sardina pilchardus | reverse complement strand
ACAGATGAAGGCAGGAAAAAGCAGGTGAAGTAGTTGAAGGAAGTTTTCTTCAACATCCTGCCTCACACATGTCATGTTGTGTTGTTGTTGTTGTTGTTGTTGTTGTTGTTGTTGTTGTTGTTGTTGTTGTTGTTGTTGTTGTTGTTGCTTTTGCTATTGTTTGTGCTTTTTGGCTGGTTAAGATCCAGAGGGGACCATTTGATGAAAGTGTTATGTTATGGACTTTGGATGACTCTCTACTCCATTTAATTAGCTAGTTCCATGCCCATGCTGCACTCCATCTGGACTACAGACACACAGACTCACGCACGCGCACACGCACAGTGCGCACAACACACTCACACACACACATATACACACACACACACACACACACACACACACACACACACACACACACACACACACACACACACACACACACATACACACGCACACACATACATTACACATACACACACACACACACACACACACACACATATAGAGTACACACATACCATACCACACACACACACACACACATATATCAGGAGATTGAGTAATGATCACACTGGCTGCTGGAAATCACAGCACTGTGATTTCATTATACTCTGACTACAGGCAATTCTAATATATTTTTTAAATACATTCGGCACACGTTTAACATCATGCCTGTGAATTTATGTATGGATTGTGTATTCCATTTTAAACCATTCTTTCATGTTTTGTATCAGTGTTTTACACACGAGTGGGACTGGGACTTTGTTTTGTCAGGTCATGCAGGTCAGGGAAAAATAAATGATCGTTCATCATAATGGCGTACAGAAGCATACACACACACACACACACACACAAATGTATGATGGACACATACCCTTTGGGGTGGCATAGAGCACCATACACACACGCACACACGCACAGATGCACGTGAACACACAAACACACACGCATTCATGATGAACACATAGCCTTTGGGGTGACGTACAGCACCACACACACACACACATACACACATTAATGATGAACACATAGCCTTTGGGGTGGCGTACAGCACCACACACACACACACACACACACACACACACACACACACACACACACACACACACACACACACACACACACACACACACACACACACACACACACACACACACACACATTCATGATGAACACATACCCTTTGCAGTGGTGTAGATCACCATTATTCCCCAACTGTGAACCATCTGTGTCCATCGCTGCAGGAGATTTCATGTTAAGTGTCGAGGACATATACTGACAGAGGGGACTGATATTTCCCACAGATCAAGGGCAGGCCTTCCAGGAACCACACACATACGTACGCAGACATAAGACACACACACACACACACACACACACACACAGCAAGGGCAAAGGGCAGAGGGCCTTCCTGGAACCACTGTGGCTTCAGCACAGTGAGCAGACACCCGAATACATAAATAACACATAAGATATTGAGTGGACTTGGAAAAGTGCATTTAAGAGCTTTGAACTACGCTAACAGCCTGAGTGTGTGTGTGTGTGTGTGTGTGTGTGTGTGTGTGTGTGTGTGTGTGTGTGTGTGTGTGTGTGTGTGTGTGTGTGCGCGTGTGTGCGTGTGTGCGTGTGTGTGTGTGTGTGTGTGTGCGTGTGCGTGTGCGTGTAGGTGTGCGTGTGCGTGTGTGTGTCTGTGTCTAATGTGTGTGTGATTAAGTATGCAAGAACCCTTCCTATCACTTTAACATCAAGAACAACACATACAAACATATTCCGACCTATTACAATGGCATTATTCACATCAGAAAACACTGAGAGAGAGACAGAGATAGAGATAGAGATAGAGAGAGAGAGAGAGAGAGAGAGAGAAGAGCTATTACTCCTGGAGAAGAGGAGAGAGAAGAGAGGAGGAGTGGAGGGGAGAGAGCAGGGATAAGTAGCATGTGAGAGGAAAGGAAGAGAGGAGGGGAGGAAAGGGAGAAAATAGGAGGAGAGGAGGAAGAGGGGAGGAGTGGAGGAGAAGGAGAGGAGGAGCATAGAAGAAAAGTGTGAGAGTAAGGGATGAGAAGAGGAGGAGAGGATAGGAGGAGGAAGAGAGGAGAGCACTCCAGAGGGTCCTCTGAAGGCATAAATGAGTCTTGGGGCGTTCCAGGAAAGAGAGAAGAAGAAGAGGATTACTTTTTTCGATTGTCTTGTGTGAGGGAGGGACTGAGCAAGGTGTGTGTGTGTGTGTGTGTGTGTGTGTGTGTGTGTGTGTGTGTGTGCCTTTGAAGTAGTTCAGTTTAAGCAGAGATTCAAGTGAGGATGGATCAATAATGAGTTACAATCTGAGGCTCTTAGGACAAAATCGTTCCAAATTGCTCAAGTGATGGCAGAGAGTACAGACACACACACACACACACACACACACACACACACACACCACACACACACACACACACACACACACACACAGTATTGTGTGTATCACACATGCACATATACTGTACAAGCACTCACGCACACTCACACAAGCACACACACACACACATGGATATTCAGATGTACATCCATGCCACTTCAATAACAATTGCATTTAGTCTTATTTTTTTTCCAATTTCAATTGAATTGAATTCAAGCAACCCTTATTGGCATGAACATTTCAGAAACATTATTGGCAAAGATAATTTTTGCTAAGAAGTTAAACAAAATAGATACATTTTTCACAGAATGGAATTAACATATAGCAGGACATAAACGTAGACATAGAAGACGTAAAAGTAAAACAACAATTATAATAATAAAAACCAAAACAAAAATACAACATTGTTGGTTTTTGTGGCCTCATTGGCTGTCCCTCAGGTTGTGGCAGGCTACTACAAATTTTGCAGCCAGCTCTCTCTCTCTCTCTCTCTCTCTCTCTCTCTCTGTTGTCCATATCTGCCTGGAAGAATTTCCAATCAGTTAAAATATTCATGCTGGTCCCCTCCAAAACATAACTACTCCACACACACACACACACACACACACACACTCACACACACTGTCCTTAGGGCTCAATGGGACTGAGCTGTTAACATTTCAAAGGTCCGTGGGCTGGGATGGGAGAGGCTGGGAGCGGATGGAGGACTGGTGTTTGAATGTGGAACGCCGTTCCCGGAAGAGAGTGAGAGGATCCCACATTCCCAGCACTGACAGGAGGGAAAACGTTTGATCTCCGACCATCCTGCTGTTTTCCCTTTATTTAATCGCCATCTCTCCCTCTCTCCCTCTCTCTCTCTCTCTCTCTCTCCCTCTCGCTCTCCAAGCTGCGATTTGTCCCATCTTCCAAAAAAACAGAGAAAGAAAGAGAGAATGGGAGTGAGAAAGAGAGAAAGGGAGAGAGAGTGAAAGAAAGAAAGAAAGAAAGAGAGAGAGAAGGAAAGATAATGTAAGAGAGAAAGGGAGAGAGAGAAAGAAAGAGAGAAAGATAGAGAGAGAGAGAGAGAGAGAGAGAGAGAGAGAGGGAGAGAGAGAGAATGGGAAAGAAAAACAAATGTATGGCAGGAGGCAGCAGAGCAGCATCAGTACAGTGTGTGTGGTGTCACATGAGCCCCTAGATACTGAAATATCCACCAGGAGAGAATAGCACTCCCATACACACACACACATACAAACACAGTCCTATCTGTCAGGAGAGTGCTTAAATATACACAAGCAAAACACATAAAGATGCAGAGCAGTGCAAACACACACACACACACACACACACACACACACACACACACACACACACACACACACACACACACACACACACACTGCAAGCAAGCAGATCTCACGGATGCTACAAAATACTCACTCACACACACACATACACACACACACACACACACACACACACACACACACAAAGTAACTCAGACAACCACACACACACACACACACACACACACACACACACACATACACACACACATGGTCATGTGAGAGGGTTTCACATAACATTATGATAACATCATATCACGCACATTTCTTAGTTTAATTTCCACTAAAGTCATGCTGTTACACCGATCGAAACCAGACATTCTCCACACTTCACAGCACATTACACTTACTCTTACTCTTAAACACAAGACACACACACACACACACACACACACACACACACACACACACATTATAGTCTTACACCCTGATTTCAGACCTTTGCCTAACACTAGAAAACTCAAGCCATATGAGCAGTCACACACACACTTACTGTACACATAATTGCACACACACACACACACACACACACACACACACCCACATACACCCACCCTGGTTAATGCGGAGTAGTCATGAGATACTGAATATCGCAGATAGGGAATTTTAGAATATAATGTTTGTTTACATGTTATTATAAATGCATCTTTGCCTCTTGGATTTCAAACTAACTGAAATTGATTGATTAGCTTGAACTAAATATGAACTAACCAGATATCTAGTAATATCTGTCGAAACCCACTCTACATTATAATAAGGGCCATTTTTAATACATAATTAATGTTAATTAACATTATGTACATTTTACAAATGTTTGCTATGCCTTTGGATGCTATCTACAATAGTGAAATTATTAATAAATTATGTCATTCCAAGCTTTCCACTGAACATGCAGCCCGCCGTTTCACTGCTTGTTATGATTGTTTTATTGCCAAACATGTACGCACTCAATCCATTTGGCATTTCTTAAATTGAATGTCTTTATTGTTTCCATTGGTTGTCATGCTGCTCTTCGTCTTATCTTTCTAGTCCATTGGAGAGCCTTGTTTTGTATGGCTGGGCGCTGCTGTACCCTATCAGACATTCTGCTTCCTGACACCTTTGTCATCGCTTGCCAACAAGGCCTACAATAGAAAATATGCTCAGCACTTTGTATTTTGGTCTCATCCCCGACAGTGTAACACATTGTCATATGAACTGTCAAAACACCGCAAACTACCTTGTGTTTTGGCCATTTCTGACAGCAGATATTTTGAGATCCCCCCCACACAGACACACACACACACCGACATTCTCCTCAAACAGCTCAAAAATCCCCCAAAATCAATATCTGCTTTGGCTCGGCCAGCGTCCCCCCCGCCACACACACACACACACACACACACACCACAGTCTGCCAGTCTCTTTGTTAATTAAAGTTTTTCAGACACACACACACACACACACACACAGACTGTCTGACCTTGTTTCCCGGCGCGGGAGTCCTAAATTATTCACTAATTAGTGAAAAACCCTCACATGTGATAAATGCGGGTTTTAAAATAGCAGCAGCGCCCTGACGCAGTGACCAAAGCACACAGTTACCACGGCAGCTAGGGCGCTCGGAATCTGTGTTTTCACGATACTTTTAAAATAAACCCTTTTTTAATATAATGAATGAATTGTAATGATATGCCTTCAGATGAGAGAATAAATAAATTATTGAAGTTCAGAAGTGGCTGTGGGTATATATCTGTCACTTCCATTAGGCCTCGGTTTTAATGAACACACAAGTTTCTTCAAATTAAAAACTCAGCGACTAATCCGTTGTGGATTAATTGATTATATTTTTTCTCACAAGTCTAATTTAATTTGGCCAAATCTAGGCAGGTTTCTGAGCACATCACAGAGTGAAGCCTTGCACTGCTGTGAGTGCAGTTATATCCGACCTCGCACACCTTTGGAGTGGTGAACAGGGATGAACAGCTTCAACAACGGCTTTGATAGCAGCCATGTTGGTGAATTACTACTTGACTGTTTGGAATGCAGAGCAGTTCAAAAGCTTCTTTTACACACATTCTATACGTGTTTCGCATGTAAAGTGAGAGTATATGTGAGATATGCATAAATACATGTATCTGATGTGTATTTCATTGGAATGCGAATTAGACATCACTGTGTGAAGTATGTATGAAATATTTGTGAAATACGTGTGCATTTCAGATATCTTTTACTTATTAGACCACTTTGGCCTCTCATCTGGAAAGGGTCATAAGAACTGAACGGAACACGTTTACAATGGGGGAGGGGGGGTCTGAGAGAGAGAGAGAGAGAGAGAGTGAAGATGTTTATAATGGGGGGGTCTCTGAGAGGGAGAGAGAGTGAAGAAGTTTATAATGGGGGGGGAGGGGGATCTGAGAGGGGGAGAAAGAGAGTGAAGACGTCTATAAGGGGTCTGAGAGGGAGCGAGAGAGTGAAGACGTTTATAATGGGGGGGGGGGGCTGAGAGGGACAGCGCCGTTTATAATGGGGGGGGGGGGTCTGAGAGGGGGGAGAGAGAGAGTGGTACCTGAAATAGTGCACTCTGGAAACTTCACGTCTAATAGGGATTTCAAGAGGATGTTCAGTCATTGCACAGGTGGGCTTTGCTCCCACGTGTAGTAAATACTCACAGTTTACTACACTGCAGTTTAGGCTTGAGTTTGCAGTAGCTGATGTGTGATGTAATGATGTATAATATATGCAGCTGCTGTCATGTTTGTTTACCACATACAGTACAGTATAGCATGCAAACAGCCTCCACACTGCATATTTGGAGCAGAATGTATGTGTGTGTGTGTGTGTGTGTGTGTGTGTGTGTGTGTGTGTGCCTCCACACTGCATATTTGTGGGCAGCTACTGTATGTGCTGTTGGGTCACATACACAACATCATGGAGAGAGCCGAATGTATGTGTGTGTGTGTGTGTGTGTGTGTGTGTGTGTGTGTGTGTCCATACTGCATATTTGTGGGCAGCTACTGTATGTGCTGCTGGGTCACATCCGCAGCATGGAGGAGAGAGAGCGGAGCGTGACACACACGGCAGCTGAAGAGAATACAAAGCACCTCCCCGTGTGCACCTCCCCGTGCACACACACACACACACACACACACACACACACACACACACACACACACACACACAGACACATATACACACACACACACACACACACACAGACACACACACACACACACTGCTGCGGAGCTTTGGATCATTGGCTGTGTGCCATGTGTTTGCCTCATGACTATAGCGTGGCTGTAATGGACAGCAGCTCACCAATAGCGGTGTGTGTGTTGGTCAGCCCTGGTGGGCAGTGATGGGCTGGTTAACCCTGTGGTCCGTGCCCATGGTGTTGGTGGGCAGTGATGTGCTGGTTGACCCTGTAGTCCGTGCCCATGGTGTTGGTGGTCAGTGATGGGCTGGTTGTCGTGTGCCCATGGTGTTGTTGGGCAGTGATGGGCTGGTTGTTGTGTGCCCATGGTGTTGGCGGTCAGCGATGGGCTGGTTGTTGTGTGCCCATGGTGTTGGCGGTCAGCGATGTTTGGCTTTGGCTGCGTACCCATGTGTTTGCCTCATAACTATAGCGTGGCTGTAATGGACAGCAGCTCACCAATAGCGGTGTGTGTGTTGGTCAGCCCTGGTGGGCAATGATGTGCTGGTTGACCCTGTAGTCCGTGCCCATGGTGTTGGTGGGCACTGGTCAGTGATGTGCTGGTTGTTGTGTGCCCATGGTGTTGGTGGGCAGTGATGGGCTGGTTGTTGTGTGCCCATGGTGTTGTGTGCCCATGGTGTTAGTGGGCAGTGATGGGCTGGTTGTTGTGCGCCCATGGTGTTGGTGGGCAGTGATGTGCTGGTTGTCTTGTGCCCATGGTGTTGTGTGCCCATGGTGTTGGTGGGCAGTGATGTGCTGGTTGTCTTGTGCCCATGGTGTTGGTGGGCAGTGGAGTGCTGGTCGTCCCTGAGGCGTGTGCCCATTCGGTCCGCCCGTGTCCAGCGCCCGTGTCCAGCGCCCGTGTCCAGCAGCTGTGTGCTGACCGCTTCTCCTCCCAGTGGGCTTTTGTTCCTGTGTGAGCCTTTCTCTCCGCGCCAGGCAACCATTCATCCTTTCATTCCCCCTCTCATGTTGTTTTTATCTTTTCTTTTTTCCCCCTCTAGCTCGCTCGCTGTGAGTGTGTCTTTTGGGTGTGATGTGGGCAGCGGGGTGTGTGTGTGTGTGTGTGTGTGTCAGGGTTTGTGGTTACTGGGCCGTCCCTTTTGAGAGCTCTTGGCCTGCTTGCTGGTTCTGCTGTTAAAGAGCTGGTGTGTGTGTGTGTGTGTGTGTGTGTGTGTGCTTATATGTAAGTGTGTGTGTGTGTGTGTGTGTGTGCTCTCCCTGCTCTCGGAGGGTCTTCTCTTATCACCTCGGCTGTGCCGCAACAATCGCCCTCATTAGCATCTGTGGTGGATTTATCAGGTCAGACAGGAAAATTATCTTCATAGATTTTATTGAAGTTTCACAAGTTCGTTAGAGAAAAATGTTATAGTCCATTTTGAATAAAGCGCTGAAGGCGTGACGTTTGTCTCGTGCTGAGTATGGAGCAGTCTCACACACCGCTGTCTCAAGCACTTTCGCCCATTTGCGCAGGTCCGATCAGAGAGTTCAGATGAGTCAGAGAGGTCAGAGGAGTCAGAGAGGTCAGAGATGTCAGAGATGTCAGAGATGTCAGAGAATGACGCGCAGGTTGAAGGCCGCTTTTATGCGCAGCTTGGGTTGCCGGGAATTGCAGTCCTGCGCGACGTCTATCAGGCAATTAGTGTCCGGGCCTGCTTAAAGCGACAACACAGTAAAAAGACACAACACACTCCGGCCCGATGAACCAGGTCGGAGAGCTATGTTCATCATTTACAGCTCCAGGTTATACAATAACTGTATGGGTCTTCTTAAAACATTTGTTGAAGTTCTTACTTGACATGATCTTACATGACCGTCTCTTCCAATAAACAATTCTTCAACTTTTCCTAACTTCCACATGTGTCTTGGGATTTTATCCTCTTGAATTAATACAATGTCTCCAACTTTGAATTGAGATGTATTAACATGTTTCACTGTATGTGCTGACCTTAATTGTAGTAGATATTCATTTCTCCAGCGTTTCCAAAACGATTCAATGATCCGCTGTCTGTATCTCCACCTTTTGGTCAATGCTTCGGCGTTCGCTCCTTGCACATCTGTCGGACTTGGCTGCGGGGGTAAGGTTGTCAGTCTCTTTCCTACTAAAAAGTGTGCAGGGGTTAGAGGCAACAATTCTTCACTGTCTGGGTACAGATAGGTTAATGGACGTGACTTAATTACTGCTTCCACTTCAATGATTATTGTTTGCAGTTCTTCAAACGTCAGGCATGCTCTACCCAGTATTTTGCGAACACAGGTCTTCACAGTGCGTACCAATCGTTCCCAAAATCCTCCCCACCAGGCCGCTCTCTCAACGATGTATCTCCATGTTATTTGTTTTCCTGCGAACAAAACTTGCAAATCCTTGCTCTTCATTACTTGCCACATCTCTTTAAGATCTTTGTCAGCTCTTTTAAAAGTCTTCGCATTATCAGAATAAATTGTGTTACATATTCCTCTTCTAGCGATAAATCGCTTAAATGCCATTAAAAAAGCTTCTGTGGTCAAGTCTGAAACTAGTTCCAAATGCACAGCTCTTGTTACAGCACATGTAAATAAGGCTATGTATGTCTTCTTGTGATTAGGTTTGATATATAATGGACCAGCAAAGTCAATACCCGTTACCTCAAATGGTTGAGCTTCTGTAATTCGTTCTTTGGGTAGTGGAGCTTCGCGCTGTTGGCTCGGCTTGACTTTTGACTTGCGGCACACCAAACATCTCAGCACCACTTTCTTGCACAGTTGACGTCCGCGTAAAATCCAGCTCGTTTCTCTTACTTGCGTAAGCGTGTCTCTTACTCCAGAATGCAGTACCTCTTCGTGCGCTTTTCTCACAATCAATTCTGAGAATCTGTGGGTAGTTGGAAGAATCCATGGGTGTTTCACCTCATGCGGCAAAGCGCTCTTCTGCAAGCGTCCTCCAACTCGCAAGATTCCTGCATCGTCAAGAAAGGGGTTAAGATTTAACAGTTTAGATGTTCGTAAAAGTTCCTTTCCAGCACGCAAGCTTTCCATATCTGCAGGGAAGCTTTGATTTTGCGTGTTTAAAATCCAATATAATTGAGCATTTCTTATTTCTTCGGCACTCAATTCTCCGTTCAACTTTTCTGCATGTCTCGCATTATGAATGAATCTTTTAATCCATGAAGTTATTCTCAATACCTTTTGCAAATCACTATACTTGTTCAAATCAAACAATGGTTCTTTAATGTCGTTTTCGTTTACCTTGTTTGCTGTGACTTGATTTTGAGAAATACCTTCAGCGATCTCCGTTGGTTCTGTTGACTCCATCTCCAGCTCCGGCGCTTCGAGCTCATGTAGCCACTGCGGCCCTTGCCACCATAGGCCGGCTTCAATCATGGAATCTACAGATATCCCTCTTGTACCGAGATCTGCTGGGTTGTCCTGGCCTTTACAATGTTTCCAATTTTCTGGCATTGTCAACTTTTGTATTTCTGACACACGGTTGGCTACAAATGGTTTCCATTCTTTTGCGTTGCTCTTTATCCAATGTAGCGTTATCATGGAATCTGTCCAAAGTTTCAGATTGCTTTTATCCAACTTCAAATGTGTGACGACATACGTTCCTAGTCTTGCTCCAATCACTGCTCCTAAGAGCTCAAGTCTGGGTAAAGTAGTTGGCTTTAATGGGGCTACTCTAGTTGTTGCTGCGATTAAACTACTGCTGCAATAACCGTCTGCATTGGCTATGCGCATATACGCTGCTGCGCAATATGCATTTGGACTAGCATCGCAGAACACATGCACTTCTTTAACTTGAATGGGCTCACCTTCTGGCAGTGAATCATATCTCCGTTGCACAGATAGCTGTTGTAAAGTTGGTATCTCTGTACACCACTGTTCCCATTTTTCACTCAGATCTTCTGGAAGTTCTTCATCCCACTCGATTCCTCTTTGCCATAACTCCTGAAAAAGGCATTTTATCCTGATAGTGAATGGGGATAAAAATCCGATTGGATCAAACAGTCTAGCAGCTGATTGTAACACTCCACGTTTTGAATTGACTTTCTTTGCCAAAAACTGTACTAAGTCGTCCACTTCAAATGTAAATTCATCATTGTCTGTTTTCCATGTGATTCCAAGCACTTTCAATGTTGATTGGCCTTTGATTTCTGCTTTTTCTATGAACTCTGTATGCAGCCATTTTTCTTGCAACTCTTTTGCGTTCGTTTTCCACTTGCAAAGCACCATTCCGGCGGTAGACATGATTTCCTTCGCTTTTCCGCTGATTTCACATCTGCAGCTCCAGTAATCAAATCATCAACATAAAGACTTTCTCTCATAATGTTGACCACTTCTGGATAGATGGTTTCGTACCTCTCAAGATGATGTCTGATTGTCGCTGCCAGCAGAAAAGGGCTTGATGTCACTCCGAACGGGACTCGAGTCATTCTCAAGGTTATGAGATTGGCTTCTTCACTGTTACCTGGCTTGTCTTTAGTCCATAAAAACCTCAAAGCATCTCGATCTTGTTCATTTAATAAAATTTGTAAAAACGCCTTGGTAATATCTGCCATCAGTGCCACTTTGTGTTCACGGAATCTTAAAAGTATACTCAAAAGTTCAGGATTCAGATTTGGGCCTGCGAATAGACATTGATTTAGAGATGGACTATTATTCTCATGAGAAGACGCATCAAACACTACACGCACTTTGGTTGTAGCTCTGTCTTCTTTCACCACAGCATGATGGGGCATATAGTAAATAGGACTCACTGTGTTGGCTGAATTCTCACTGGTCACTTCAATTATTCCTTCCCGCAAGTAGTCTTGCATCACTGCGTCATACCTCTCATAAAGAGACTGTTCCTTGCTAAATTTCTTGGTCAGATTGGTGAATCTGCGTTTAGCTACAGTCCAATTTGATGCCAATTCACAGTGATTTTCCTTCCAAGGCAAACTCACCTCGTACCTGCCTCCCTTATTGATCACTGTTCTTTTAAACTTCTGAATGGCCTCGTTTTCAATGACACGTGATTCCTTTTCTGGGTATATTCCGATGGACTCAGTTTCCCAAAAACAGCGCAGCTGATTGGATAGTGAAACGTCTTCGGCTACACTGACATGTAGCACGTCAATGTCCACAGGTTCTGTAGTGACTTTCAGCACTGTCGCTGTCCCTTGTAGCAACCATCCAAACTTGCTTTCTATTGCTACCAGCGAGTCACTTAAGCGCTCCATTTGTCCAGTCACAATTTTCCAGTAGTAGTCCCCTCCTATGAGAATTCCAAGCTCCTCGTTCTCCATGCCTCGAATAGGCACGTCCGCCACTTGACGTCCTTTTTCTTCCAGTATCTTTCGGATGTTCTGATCTGCAATTTGCAATTTAGAAGTACAAACATGCGGGGTTTCTAGCAACTCTAGAATTACATTTTGCTCTGTTTTAATATTTCTCAGTCGTACTTGTACCTTTCTGCATTTGATCAATTTTGAAGTCGCTGATGCAAATGTGTGCAGATTGAGTGTTTCTTCACCAATAACTGGCAGATTTAATGCTCTTGATAGGTTCTCCTGTATGAAACTTCTTTGACTTCCTCCATCCAGTAGACATCTTACAAGCTGGTCTTGCATTGGCGTTTCAATCCAGACTATTGCGGTCTGCAAGAATGTTGTGCCACTATGACTTGACTGTACTGGGGATACTGACACTACTGTATCTGATAAGCCTACTTCAGGTGTATGTGAAGTTACAGTGCTTAAGGCATGTTGGAAACAAACAGTTTTGTGATGTCTTCTGCCGCAACCTTCGCATTGTATTCCTTGCGCTCTACAGTTGCGCGCGATATGTTTCGCACCTAAGCATACAAAACATCGGCCTTGTTTGCGCAGTTTGTCTCTCCTTGCTTCAACAGTGTGCACATTGCATTCTCTTGACTTATGAGTTTTTTCGTTACAGAATAAACAGTGTGATTCTTCTCTAGCGGACACATGAAATGTAGCTGATGTTGGAGCATAACTCTTTCTTCTCTCAAACACTCTTTTATCGCGGTCTCTAAAGGAGTCTTTTTCTAACACAGGGCCCGTTTGTCGCTGGGCTACACAGGCAGTTCGTTCTCTACTGACAACTTCTTTTTGTAAGAAATCCATTAAGTCCTTTACATTCAGAGCTTCTTCTTCCTTCAGTTGTTTCGTGAATTCGAGGGTTATTTCTTCAGGAATCATTTTCATCAAGATAGGGCAGAGTAAACAGCCGTAGGCATCTGATACCACTCCCATTGCGTCTAAGCTACGTACTTGAACTTCGCATTCATCATATAAGTTGCGTAGCGCTACAATGTCTGTTGCTTTTCTAACTGGAGTCAAATTGAGCAACTTGTTCATATGCGCATTAATAACCAAATCTTTTCTTCCAAATCTTTTCAGCAGCATTTTGATTGCATGATCATAATTTGCTTCGGTCAATGATAAGCCTGCTACAACTTTCGCTGCATTACCAGTAAGAAACGATTTGAGATAATTAAACTTATCAACTTTTCTTAAATGTTCGTTGTCGTGAATTGCACTCGTAAACTGGCTCCAAAAGTTTTGCCACTTACTTATGTCTCCACTGAAGTGTTCAATCGACAGCTTTGGTAGTTTCATCACTGGAATTCTATTCGTCTGGTTTGTCGTCTGCGAAGATGTATCGCTTTCACCATCTCTGATTTTTTCCAAAAACTTCTTTGTGCGCAGATAAGCAATTTTTATTTCATCCACATATTGCATGGCTCCATTTACCTCATCTTCCAACTCATCCGTTGGTGTATTTCTCTCTATTTCTAAATCCAATTCTTGCAGTGAACTTTCTCTATGACTTAATTGCTCGTTCCATTCTTCAAGAGTCTCTGGATTTGGCTCTTCTTTCCGTAATTCTTCGGCAATTCTATTAACTAACTTTGTCACTGCTGTTCTAATTGTTCCTCGCACTTTCTTCAATCTTGGAAGCTTATCCATTGTTCTCTTCTTCGGTGCTCACCTGTCCACACCTGTAGTCACTCAGGTAATCCACGTCTCAGGTAGGGAATCTTCTTCTCGTCTTTTTCCCTCCAGATCCTTCTTTTCCCTCTTCTCCCGGGTTTCGGCACCAAAAATGTGGTGGATTTATCAGGTCAGACAGGAAAATTATCTTCATAGATTTTATTGAAGTTTCACAAGTTCGTTAGAGAAAAATGTTATAGTCCATTTTGAATAAAGCGCTGAAGGCGTGACGTTTGTCTCGTGCTGAGTATGGAGCAGTCTCACACACCGCTGTCTCAAGCACTTTCGCCCATTTGCGCAGGTCCGATCAGAGAGTTCAGATGAGTCAGAGAGGTCAGAGGAGTCAGAGAGGTCAGAGATGTCAGAGATGTCAGAGATGTCAGAGAATGACGCGCAGGTTGAAGGCCGCTTTTATGCGCAGCTTGGGTTGCCGGGAATTGCAGTCCTGCGCGACGTCTATCAGGCAATTAGTGTCCGGGCCTGCTTAAAGCGACAACACAGTAAAAAGACACAACAGCATCGATTTCCTACGGAAAGAGCCGGAAAAACGCCACTCCGCCCGACATCTTTTCTCATCTGTCTGTTCCACTCCACACACTCTTTTCTCATTTTTTTCCTCACTCTCATTTTTTTTTTATCTCTGCCTCTTTCTCTCTCACACACACACACACACATACACTCTCCCTCTCACACACACACACATACACTCTCTCTCTCACACACACACACACACATACACTCTCTTTCACACACACACATACACACACATTCTGTCTCTCTGAGTTCTAAGCAAGCTCTTCCATTCTAACAGTCATTTCTTCCTCCTCAAATACTGTTCCACAAATACAAACTGTAGACCTCTTCTCTTCCTCTCTTTTTCTCTATCCCTCTCCTCCTCTCTTTCTCAGCATTGCCCCCTCTATCTCTCCTGTCCCCCCCTCTATCCATCTCTCTGTCTTTGTTCTCGTCACATTTTCCTCTCTAGCACAAACAAAACAAACAATGCCCTCCCCTCCCTTTGTACAAACCTTCCTTCCTTTCTCTCTATGCTTTTTCACTGTCCCTCTCTCTCTCTCTCTCTCTCTCTCTCTCTCTACATCCTTATCTCTCTCTCTTATTTATTTATCTCTCTCTACCTTTCCCTCT
>NC_085007.1:7762020-7789520 GCF_963854185.1 Sardina pilchardus | reverse complement strand
AACATAAAACGAAAAAAGACAACTATAAAGAGAAATATAAGTATACAAGTGACAGATGTTCTCATCAACAAAGGCTGTAATCTAAAGCTAAGATAATTACTCTCTGTGGAAATCTAACTTTTAACCTTGGCATTTACAAAAGCTGCTGTGACACTGCTGAAGTGACACTTGAAGTAGAAGGAAATATTTTATGACTTTCATCGCATGCGTGCAGACAGACACACACACACACACACACACACACACACACACACATACCAAACCAAAGCAATAAACTGCCCAAGGTGTGTCTGCCATTCGACAACAAAAAAATCGAATTCAGAAGTCAAAAAATGAGAAAAAAAAGTTTTTTTCTCAGACCGGCCACATGCCGCTACGCTACGCGTGGGCATTTTAAATCAGTCAATATAGGACATGTCCTTAATTCAATAAAGACATTTTAACAAAGGAGTGCCTTGGTCTGAGAAAAAAATATTTCTTTTTTTACATCTGGATTCTGACCTTGTACCAAAGAGCCCCCGAAGGAAACTGAAAACACTTGGATAAAGAGCCCGTCACATATCAGCATACTGAAAAACAAATTCTTATTGGTTAGAACATTGACTGACTGTTAGACCCAGAAAATGGTAAAACAAATAAAATTATAAGAAGAAAAATACACAACGTATCACCCCAAACCTCATAGATTATGATGGCACCCAGTGAGGTCACTGAGATGCAGAGGTCAGAGGTCAAGGTCAAGGAGATGGGCTCTGGAGTGTTGGCTGATGGGTCTGCTGATCTGGACATGTCATAAGTAAGTATCACGCTATTACAGTACTCTCCCCTCATGAAGCATATCAAGCTACCTCATCTTCATCCAGTTCTCTCACTTCACAATTGTCTTCCCTCTTATTACACATTAGTCTAATATTCTCCTAATATTGTTCATAAATCCAATAAATCCAATCATCATTCTATCCCAAAAAACTTTTTCCATTAATTATTAATAACATTTTATCTTTTTGTTGTTTGACTCCAATCTCATATTTCCATTTGCCTTATAGTCATCAATGCTCTGCATAAGATGATCACCTAACTTTAAATACATGATTCCACTGCACATCTAGCTGATACTAGATCTTCAAGACAACAGAGCCACTAAACAACATGCAGCCTCAAAGCCCCTCAAAACACCTCATAACTTCATAATGAAGAAATTTCTTGGGACACAAAACACCCCAATGTACTGCCAGGAGAAATCCTTTCTTGTATCTCTATGTCAACTCAGGAAGTCACCATTACAACTCAAAGAAGTTACAACCAAAATATAGGCCTCCTTTGTCAAATTCCCAACGCAGGAGGTTTGCCTAACCTCACAATCTGCTAATATACCATGTTCACCCAGATCCCCACTTCAGTGGAATCACAAAAGGTGTGATGTCAAAGCACATTAACATACTGTATATACTGTAAACACACACACACAAACAAAGACACACACAGTACACAGGCAGGCACGCACATAAGCATGCACACACGCACCTGCACGCACACACACATAAACACGTAGACACATGCATGCAAGCACACCCACATGCATTCACACCCCCCACATACACACACAAACACGCACACATACAGCACATAAACACAACACACAACTACTGTACATGTCATCCGTTATAGACTAGCTTGACATATTGAAAATGTATATTTGCAACCCTCCACATCACGCACATCATGCAATAATACACACTTTTTTTTCAGATTTTTTTTCCCAGGCATGTCTGCCCAAAACATTTTTGTTTTAGCTTTGAATTTTGCATATAAACCATGAAGTATATTGGCATAGCATTTAGTGGATGAGGGATAAACCATGGAGGTATTATAAGAACTGGAGAAAGTGAACAAGTCCCACCCCCATTCATTTTAATGGGAATGCTAGGCTAGTGAAAATTGCCAAAATTGAACGATTTTTTCAGGCTTCAACATGGCGTTTCAAGGGGCTTGTTTCCAGTGCAGTTTTACTTAGCCAAATAAGTGCCAGCTTACTGATTGACGTAAGGTACAGAAGGAGAGCTCGTGCCCACACTATAAGCTCGTGCATGAGCTGAGAGTGGAACAGCCACCAATCAGCACGACGGAAACGGCACCGGACATGATATATCTCTGGAAAATGGCGACGAGGAATTGCCTTGCTAATCGGCGAAGCTAATCAGTCAAATCCTGACCCCCTGGGATAAACAGTCTGTGTATGCGTGAGTCAGGAAGGTGCTGAGATATCCCCCATAGACCTCTGAAGTTCGCCTACAAATAGGATCCAAAGCTGCCATCTTTGCCCATATAAGGAGTTCCGGGTGTTAATTGAAGCGAACTGCCTATGACAAGATGCATTGCAAGTTAGCTCTGGGGTAGCAAAGATCAAAGTGTGCCATCTTCACCACCCGAAGAGCACAGTATGCACTTGAAGACAAAGGACAAAACTTTGTAGCGCAAAACGTCTGCATTTCCAATTGCCTCGTCCCTGTGAGAGTTGAACAGGTGCGAAAATTAAAATTAAAAAAATTATAAAATGTTATATTCCCATACAAAAAAATCTCAAGATACCGGATCTCCTTATTTGGGCAAAGATGGTGGCTTTTTTGTAGGCGAACTTCAGAGGTCTATTTCACATGCATGTGGACATGATAATCACCCCGGCTTGCTCTCAATATGGTGTGCATCAATCATTAAAGGGACACTTCACCGCTTAGCATTAAGCTTTGTATCTTTAGAAAACCAGTCATGTTTTTGAATGGTCGTGCGTCATTCCCTCAGTTTGCCTTGAGATGGGAGAAATACGGATTTCAAGTCCTATTCATGGGTTTCATTGAAATCCGTATTTCTCCCATCTCAAGGCAAACTGAGGGAATGATGCACGACCATTCAAAAACATGACTGGTTTTCTAAAGATACAAAGCTTAATGCTAATCGGTGAAGTGTCCCTTTAAAACTGAACTGCTTATTTGGGAAATCAAATTGCTTTACAATGCACATTCACATTCACAACCTCACATTCACCCATTCACACACACACACACACACACACACATACAAACACAAACAAACACACACACACGCACACGCACGCACACACACACACACACACACACACACACACACACACACACACACACACACACACACACACACACACACACACACACACACACACACACACACACACACACACACACACACACATCAGTGGTGGTGGTTGCATGTGGAGGTTGCGCCAACCTACACACCAGTGTGCGTTCATTCAGTATTTACATGCCATATATGGAGACTGTGATGTCATTCTTGATCTAATGTCATTCTCATGACTCACAACTCTACTGGTTGATTCACGTGTAACCAGGTTGAAATTGTATTTTTATTTTCAAGGTTGAAATCCCACCAAAACCATTCAACAGAGTGTATTTTTCCTCGTATTATCATTTATTCATGTATTTTCATTTTGGGACTTTTATTTTGAAAGTCAGCTACGTTCCTTTTGTTGATTTTACCGTTCTCTCGTCAGTTGCTGTTAAACTTTACCGAGAGAGGTACGTACTAAAATGGTTCGAGTGAAAATAAGATTATTTCATAAAATAATGGACTTACTGATAGGAAATTTCCTTCATTAGAAAGTAGCAGTGTATCTGTGTGGATTACTGTCCATGTTTTCCAGCTGGGGGGTAATTTTGAGACTTTGGGGGAGAACGAGCTAGCTACGAAGTTTTCATTCAGTGTGTACGATGCCGCCATTTCATCCTCGTGTGTATTAGCCTACATGATTAAGTTGGTTTTCTTTTGTGTTAGGCATTGTATGGATGACGATGTGCTCTGCTCCTTCTATGTTTCATTATACACAGGTATGTGCTAATAAGGTGTACTGTAGTCCCATGTTATTTGTATATTCATTCAGTAAGTCAGTTGCTGTTAAACTTTACCGAGAGAGGCATTGTATGGATGACGATGTGCTCTGCTCCTTCTATGTTTCATTATACACAGAATAAATCTGTCAATGGTCCATGAGTGTCCCGTGTCCAGCTCCACATTGTGCACAACACATCGCAGAGTAGTCGAGGCAGCGCAGGGCCATGCTACACCCGTTACAATGGTGCCGTGACCTTTTAAGGATCCTGTGAACGACGTCAGCTCGCTCGCCGGGGAGAACTGCGTTCGCTCATCAAAACGGTATCCAGGTATTTCTTTGGATTGTGACTGGTACACTGGTCGTTTTTTTCTCTCATCTTTTTTTCCTCATGGACTGAGTAACTGCAGAGACTTTGACAACGCAAGCAGTTTTTCGTGGATTTTTTCCCGTGGATTTTTTTGATAACCAAAAAAAAAAAAAAAAAAAAAAAAAAAAAGGTTAATGTCAAGTTAAAGACATTATTATTGACATGTTGCTTATTGATTGATGCTATTGAATGCTATTCTGTTGTTTAACACCATTTAGTGTCATTCTAATTTCGATGTGATCCTGTTTTTTATTTGTGTTTAAGTTTATGATATAACTGGAAAATGGCAGAAAGGAAGGCTTATTCGCTGGGTAGTGAGGGTGACGATGCTGAGTGTACCTTTTCTGAGTACCTGTTAGGCAGGGGAAGGGGTGGTTTAATCCCACCCATAGAGACAAGGACACCAGGGCCTAGAGTCACAGTTTTAAGCACTCCACAGTTTACTTCCACTCGTTATGTGGATCGTGCTACACCTAGCCAAGCTGAGCAGGATCCAGTTATATGTTCACTACTCACACAATTAGCTGATAAGCTAGGTGAATCCATCACAGCCAAGCTACAGTCTGATAGGGATTTACTCAGTGCTAATACTCCTTCACAGCCCTCTGACACTACACTACCCAATGTTAGCGTTGTAGTACAGAAAGATGCTAGAGAACCTCCCATATTTAGGGGTGACAGCTCAGACAAATTCACTGTCCTTGAGTGGGAAAATCTGATGACTTCATACTTGAGGAAGCGTAACATTCCAGTTCATGAACACTCAGGAGAGATCATAGCAAAGCTCATGGGCAAAGCAGGTGATCTGGTGAGAATCAAGCTGCGTAATGACAGATCTATTGATCACACTGCGAATCCTCATATGCTTTTCAACATCTTGAAGCAGCATTTCAGCGAACAGTCTTACTCAAATATGCCCTTAGCTGACTTTTACAACACACTGCCGAAACCAGATGAAGAAGCCATGGATTATTGGATACGGCTGAATAAGTCAGTGGATGTGGCGGATGAATGTTTGAAGAGACAGGGCCGTAGAATTGATGACCCGGGGCATGAAGTTAGCATGATGTTCGTCAAGCACTGCCCAGACCAAACTCTTGCGAACGTGTTTAAGTTCAAGTCTGCAGATAAGTGGTCTCCCTGTGAAATCCAGGAGAGGCTTGACGAACTCATTCAGGAGAAAAAGACCAGAGCTGCTGTTGCCAAGCCTCTTGAGAGTACTGCTACTGTGCGTAAAGTCCAGTCCCAGAGTCAGGTATCAACAGTTGATAGTCTTCCTGTTCCAGACACCGTTGTATCGCCCATGCCACAACAGGTTGTACCAACGGTTGCTAGTGGTGACAATGACTGTATGAGGAGCTTGGTGGGTTTGTTGGACCGGCTAGTGATGCAGAATGCACAAGTGGCAGCTAATCCCAGAACCCAGCAGCGCTTCAATCAGCGCCCGGCAGTGCCTCAGTCCCGCGTATGCAGAGTTTGCAATGCTAATGACCACTCAACGCTGTCTCACTGCAGACGGGAGAACAGATGTTTGAAGTGTTTGGTTACTGGTCACTGGAAGAAAGACTGTCCTCAGCAGACCAACAGACACCGAAATGGGCCCTCCACTGGTGCTGGTGTTGGTGCTCAGGACCAGCAGTTAAACTATTAGACCCATACTTCGGGAGGGGCAGTGTGGGTGATTTAGACAACTCCCTCTTAGAAAACCATAGCTTAACTCACCTGTATGAAGATAGCTGTGCCAAGGCACCCAGTGGGTCCAGAGTCATCATTCAGGCCACTCAGAGAATTCAAACTTTCTGTGAATTGTTTTATGCGTCCGTCCTTGTCAACCACAGTGTGCAGCTTAAAGGCATGCTAGACTCTGGTTCTATGGCATGTAGTATCAGTGAGCGTGCAGTACAGAAACTTAGTTCTGCTGGTGTTTTACCTGAGAAGCAGCATTTAGTTGAAAGCATACTCTTGGTTGGCTGTGGTGGTCAGCAGACCCGTCCAGAGGGTTTTTATGATCTGAAAATGCAGATTTATGGTGTTAGCTTTGTTGTGCCTACCTTGGTTGTGCCTGGCCAACCTGATGACCTCATCTTGGGCTCGAATGTTATCAAGCACTTGCTTCATGACCTGAAGGGTGACAACAGCTACTGGGACCTTGCCTCCAGACGTGAACATCAGTCTGACCCTGGGATTGAGCATTTCTTGACTATGTTCACGAATGTCGACCGCTGGAGAGGGGATGCTATTCCTGACAAAATAGGCACTGTCAAGCTCACCCAGGCAGTGACTCTCCTGCCTAAGCATGAACATTTGGTCTGGGGGAAACTCCCTGCTAATGTGCCCATGTCACCTGGAAGCACTATGGTTGTTGAGCCTACCAACTCCAAAGCTATGCCGCGAGACGTTCTTGTGGGTCGTCTTGTCACGCCTCTCTGGGGTGATAGATGGGTGCCAATGACTGTTGTGAACCCCTCTGATAGAGCTATCACACTGAAGAGAAATAGTAAACTGGCTGATGTGTCTCCGTGCTTAGCGATTGAGGATTTGGAGGTTTTCCAGGGTCTGCATGTGGCAAGAGAGACACAAGTGTCTGACAAAGAGAAACAACCCAACCCCGCGTCCAGTGCGAGTTCTACTGCTCAGCTGACCAGAAGTTTGTCGGAGTTGGGCTTGGGCGACATAGATGTTGACTCGTGTCAGGCGAGTGAAGCTTGTAAGTCCCGGCTTGTGCAACTGCTGATTGATTATCAAGACATTTTTTCAAAGCACACACTGGATTGTGGTGAGGTTAGGGGTTACACACATCGGATTCGTCTCACTGATGATCGTCCTTTTCGTCTACCATACCGGAGAGTCCCGCCAGCCCACTATCAGAAACTGAGGCAGGTTCTCACAGATATGGAGGAAACAGGGATCATCAGGAAGTCTTCTAGTGAGTATGCTTCACCTCTGGTGATGGTATGGAAGAAGGATGGCGGGTTGCGGATTTGTACCGACTTCAGATGGCTGAATGCCCGTACATTGAAGGACGCCCACCCCTTACCAAACCAGTCCGACTGCTTGGCTGCCCTAGGGGGCAACTGTTTCTTCAGCACCATGGACCTCACCTCTGGTTTTTTTAACATCCCAATGCATGAAGACGACAAGAGATACACAGCGTTCACCACTCCTCTTGGACTCCATGAATACAATCGCATGCCACAGGGTCTGTGCAACAGTCCCGCCTCCTTCATGCGAGTGATGATTGGGATCTTTGGGGACATGAACTTCTCAAAACTCCTGTGCTATCTTGACGATCTCCTTGTCTTTGCCCCAACGGAGGACGAGGCCCTATCCAGACTTCAGACTGTGTTCCACAGGTTGCGGGAAAACAACCTAAAGCTGGCTCCGAAGAAGTGTCATCTCCTGCGGAAACAGGTCAGATTTCTTGGCCATGTCATTGACAGTAGGGGTGTGTCTGTCGATCCAGACAAAGTTGAGGTCATCAGCGCCATGAAGATCCAAGACCTCATGGAAAGCAATGGGTGCACACCATCTGTGAAGAGAATCAGATCATTCCTTGGTATGGTATTTTATTACCAACATTATATCCCGCAATGTTCCTCCATCGCAAGGCCGTTGTTCGCCCTGACAGCTGGCCAGAAGAGACGGGGGAAGGCGGCCAAGGTCAAGAGGTCACAGGGGGTGTACCGTAAGCTCACTCCTGCCGATTGGACTGATGATTGTCAGACTGCTTTTGACAAGTTAAAGTCCATGCTGCTAGAGTGCGTCATTCTAGCCCATCCAGACTTTGACACACCGTTTATTTTGTCAGTTGATGCGTCATTGGATGGACTTGGCGCTGTTTTGTCCCAGGTGCCTAAGGGAGAATGTATGGCCAGACCCGTTGCTTTTGCAAGCAAAACGCTCAGCGCATCGCAGAGGAAGTATCCAGCCCATAGGCTAGAGTTCCTGGCTTTGAAGTGGAGTGTGTGCGAGAAATTCAGCCACTGGCTGAAGGGGCGCAGCTTCACCGTTTGGACGGATAACAATCCGCTTACCTACCTTCTAACAAAGCCAAAGCTTGATGCCTGTGAGATCCGTTGGGTGTCTAAGCTTGCCTCCTATTCATTTGATCTTAAGCACTTACCTGGAAAGAAGAATGTGGTGGCAGACGCCTTGAGCCGTGACCCCTTTACCACATGCATTGGCCAGAGACTGCTCAAGGAGCCATACTCTACGCTCATTCAGGAAGCTGATGGGGTTGCAGAAGATTCTGTGCTGGATGTATTCAGAGTCAGCTGCCAGTCTCAAACCAGCAGACCAGCTAACCATCCAGTGTTCTTGGGCGTGTGTAATGCAGCTGAGATCAGAGCTCTCTGTCAAGTCCACTGTGATTGGGATGATGTGGTTGAGACTAGGGCACTGTGCTTAACCCAACATGTTCAGCAACTTCCAGGTGGTCAAGAGGCATTGCCCATGTTCTCAGCCCAAGAGTTACAGATGAGTCAAGAGCAGGACCCCTGCATCTCCAAGGTGTTGCCCTTCATCACTGCCAGGAAGCCACCGTCTAGGCGTGAGAAGCACGGTGCTGATCCAAGGGTCCTCAGATTGTTCAAGCAATGGGACAAGCTGCATGTCCAGGATGGTGTCTTGTACAGGGTGACAAAAGATCCTATGTCTAAGCAGAAAAGGTTTCAGTACATTTTGCCTCAAAGTTTAAGGGACAAAGCGCTGTCTGGCATCCATGACTTGGCAGGCCATCAAGGGCAGGATCGTACGCTCTCACTTGCAAGGCAAAGATTCTATTGGCCTGATATGGAGAAGTCTGTTCGGTCATATGTTAGATGTTGTCCAAGATGTGTGGTTGGGAAGTCACCAGAACCTGCTGCTCGTGCACCGCTAGAATCTATCAAGAGTTCTGCACCTATGGAGTTGGTGTGTGTGGATTTTTGGTCAGCAGAAGATCGCAAGCAGCGGTCTGTGGATGTATTAGTGGTCACCGACCATTTCACCAAACTTGCTCATGCGTTCCCTTGTGCCAACCAAACGGCAAAGCAGGTTGCCAAGAAACTCTGGGATAATGTGTTCTGCGTTTACGGCTTCCCGAAAAGGATCCATTCCGACCAGGGCGCTAATTTCGAGAGTAAGCTGATTGCGGAACTCTTACGGCTGGCTGGTGTTGCAAAATCCCACACAACGGCCTACCATCCAATGGGCAATGGGGGGACAGAGCGGTTTAATCGCACTCTGGGGAATATGCTACGCACCCTTCCCCTTAAAGACAAGAGTCAGTGGCCGCAACAGATTCAGACTCTCACGTTCGCCTATAACGCCACCATTCATGAGACTACTGGTTACGCACCATTCTTTCTTATGTTTGGGCGTGTCCCCAGACTACCGGTGGATGTAATGTTTAGGCAGGTTTTGAATGATCCATCAGTTGCTGACTATGACTCGTATGTCAAGTCGCTGGTTACCTGCTTGAAAAGTGCTATGGAGATCGCACAGAAGCATTCTTCCACAGAGCAGCAACATCAGGCTCGACAGTATAACAGGCGTGTCAAGGGCACTTATCTGTCTGTGGGTGATCGCGTCTTGGTGGCTAATAAAGGGGAACGGGGCAAAAAGAAGTTGGCCGACAAATGGGAGGACAGTGTGTTTACAGTTGTTGGTGTGAATCCCCATGTTCATGTGTACAAAATACAAGATGAAAAAGGACACACAAGAGTTGTACACAGGAACCTTTTATTGGAAGTCAACTTTTTACCGCTCCCTGAGGCAGTCCGGGACGGGGATGCTTCAGCAGCTGACCTGTCAATAAATGATGAGGAGTCAGAACATGACAGTTATGGCAGTGGCGATGAAGCAGGTTCAATGTCCGATACACTACCTCAGATTGACGGTGTCCAGACTTTGTCGGATTCCATAGTTGGTGAGGCGCTTGAAGTCTCATCACCTGAAGCCTCACATCAGTCCGGAATGGCCAGTTCAGATGAGCTGATTCAGTCTGTTCCAGTGTCCTGCCCCTCTGGTGACATCGCAGACAGTCCGTCTGCTTCTCTTCCACCTCATGAGGCCTGCTCAATTAACACTGATTCACATACACACACTGGGGCTGATGGGTCTGTTAGGACGCGTACTGGTAGGCTAGTGAAGTCAGTGAACAGATTGATAGAGACTTTGGTTCAGAGACCATTTGTAAAGGGATGAAGCACCTTTAGTAAACATTTTCAGTTACTCCTTTCTGAATTTTAGGGTGGAGTTCCCAAGCGTAGACAAAAAGTGTCTATTATGTAAGCTTATTTACTTATAATGCAAGTTTTGATACAAGTGAATGTGTCTATGTGGCAAGTAATTCTAGGGCCAAGTGTTGTGTGGCGTACTAGGCGTCATACTGTGCTAGGGGAACTCGGAGACCTGATCAACCTCTTTCTTCCCTGAACCTTGTATGTGAGGTGACTTTTTAGTTGACATATGGACTAGGTCCTTCTTTTCACTTGTGCCAGGGTGTGCCGGGAATAGATGCATTGATATCTGAAATATAGTGTTGTTTGGGATTTTGGTGAATTTCAGGAGGGGTGAATGTAACCAGGTTGAAATTGTATTTTTATTTTCAAGGTTGAAATCCCACCAAAACCATTCAACAGAGTGTATTTTTCCTCGTATTATCATTTATTCATGTATTTTCATTTTGGGACTTTTATTTTGAAAGTCAGCTACGTTCCTTTTGTTGATTTTACCGTTCTCTCGTCAGTTGCTGTTAAACTTTACCGAGAGAGGTACGTACTAAAATGGTTCGAGTGAAAATAAGATTATTTCATAAAATAATGGACTTACTGATAGGAAATTTCCTTCATTAGAAAGTAGCAGTGTATCTGTGTGGATTACTGTCCATGTTTTCCAGCTGGGGGGTAATTTTGAGACTTTGGGGGAGAACGAGCTAGCTACGAAGTTTTCATTCAGTGTGTACGATGCCGCCATTTCATCCTCGTGTGTATTAGCCTACATGATTAAGTTGGTTTTCTTTTGTGTTAGGCATTGTATGGATGACGATGTGCTCTGCTCCTTCTATGTTTCATTATACACAGGTATGTGCTAATAAGGTGTACTGTAGTCCCATGTTATTTGTATATTCATTCAGTAAGTCAGTTGCTGTTAAACTTTACCGAGAGAGGCATTGTATGGATGACGATGTGCTCTGCTCCTTCTATGTTTCATTATACACAGAATAAATCTGTCAATGGTCCATGAGTGTCCCGTGTCCAGCTCCACATTGTGCACAACACATCGCAGAGTAGTCGAGGCAGCGCAGGGCCATGCTACACCCGTTACACACGCATGGGTGGAATGCTATACTTTCATGCTGAAAGCAATTCAATTAGGTGGAAAAATGTGTTCTGCTCCTACCGTTGTGGAGGAAAAAAACCTACAGTATAGTACCTGTCACTCTAAACCAATTAGCACTGAGAAAAACTTTGAATCAAGGACACATGCTGAAGTGAGAGTAAGGGTTGATTGTAGAGCTTCATTCACAATAGGCCTACCACAAAGCGACAGAGCCTGATCTAGTCTTAGCCAATGCATCACTGAGCAGTACAGTAAATGGACATTCAGCAGAACGTTTATTCCAATTTGAGACCTGCACACAATCTGAGGCTGGAGCTATTGTGCTCCATCCTTTATCCTCAGAAAGAGGTAAAAGGTTTTCATGTTTTCAATATATACTGTAACAGTCCAATCAGAATTAGGGGTTCACCTCCTCAGTAGATGACTGATGTCTTGGTAAACCAATCAGGGATGTGACGTCAGTCAGCCTTACAAAGTGTTTTTGGGGTTCATAATGGAAACCTAATGCCTTTTTGTTTTGCTTAGTCTGTGCGTTCAGACCAAGACCGTCAAAAGCGTCAAGAGCGCCGGAAATCATTCATTTTCTATGGAGAGTCGGCGTTACCGGCGTCAAAAGCGTTCTGGGCGTGAGCGTGGCTTCATGAGCTTCACGGGCGTCAAAAAAAAGTTGAACCTCAGTTAACTTTATGGTAATGAGCTATGACACGATTCGGCGTCAACTAATCAGAATGTCAAACTCGCAGGATTGCTGCTTGTGGTTTGTTCAAATGTTTCACGTCATGGCTTTGGCGCTTTCAGCGCCGAACTGGGTTGAGCGTCGGGCTATGAGCTTCACCAGCGACTTTAACGCTTTTGACGGTTTTGGTCTGAACGCACAGTTAGTCTTCTTGTTAACCAAAAGTTGTGGTCACAACCCTAGCATCAGTTGACCAGACCAGCAACAGCAACGCCGAAGGAGTTACGTCACTGGGAGGGCGTGCGTACTCGTTTTTAACACATGGCTCCCAAGACATATTTAGAAAAAAATGTAGATGTCTCGGTCACTTTTTTGGAGGACATGCCAGCTGACACCCTTCATTTACAGCAACTGTGCTAAGCTAAAGCTAAAAACGCTGCTCCCAAAGCAGGACAATGCCCGGACGGATTTTAACCGGGTTTCTTTCACCTGGTTTCACCCACCAAAAGGCCCAATTTTTTTCCCCCAAGCCTGAAGAAAAACGCCCAGGTTTTACACCTTTACCGGCCCAAAGGAAATTGTTATCTGGGATGATGTATGGTAGATTTAGCTAGGAGGACAAGCAGTTACATTTTTGAGAAGTTTAGCTGAAGGTGGTGTGACTTCATCCATGCAGATACTGTATGTCTGAGAGGTAGTCAGAGATCCGTGTAGAAACCAAGAGGTCATCAGGTGGAAAGGACAGATAGAGCTGCGTGTCATCTCCATAACAATCTATCCTAAGGAGGTGTCGTACATAGTTAAGAGAAGGGGGCCAGTACTGAGCCCTGGGGGACCCCTGTGGTGAGGAAATGAGGTGTGGTTGACTGTCCAAGCCATGATATGTTAAACAAGCAAAGGCAGCCGATAAGTCAAGCAGATTGAGTACTGATGACCGAGCTGTCTCCCTGGCTTCCATTAAGGTTTCTGTTACAGACAGCAGAGCCGTTTCAGTAGAGTGGCCACTTTTGAACCCAGATTGATTTGGATCCAGAAGATTGTTCTGTGAAAGGAATTCAGAGACTTGTTTGGAAACTGCTCGTTTGATACCTTTGGATAGGAAAATTAGGAATAACACAGGACAGTAGTTCTGGGACGTTTGGGCATACACTCCCATTCGTTTTCCGATCCCAAAGTCCCATTCAAATGTATGCCAACTGTCCCACTTCCCACGTCCAAATGGTGCGTCCTAGAAGGTCATGGAGGACGTCTCTGCATCCGCCAGAGAATGGGGAATGCTATGTCCCGAGATGGGCTCTGAGGGGCATACAGGAGAAAAGTAGCACCGATTAGACCAACTTTCGAAGAGGGGCTTGCGGCCTAAGATCCCAACCCCGTCCCGAAGGGCCAGAGTTAGGGGAACACTTTTGTCCAACTGGGTTTACAGTAAATTGGACCAGAAGTTGCAACGGTTATGCATCCTGCTACTTGAAAACAGGAAGATGATTCATTCAGTCGCCAGCAAAAAGGATGGGGTGGGGTCTGGATTTGAGTGAAGCAGAGCTGGAAATGAATATTTGGGCATTGAAAAAACAAGGTAAGGCACCACAACCACTCGAGCAGCCAGTAATGAGAAAAGCTAATGATCGCGATAAACATCAATGCTGTCTGGAGATACATTAATGGATTAGGATACATTACAGTATTAATGGACCAGGATAACGCCCAGTATGCCGAATGGCCCCTAATGGCGATCGCCCCGAAAAGTAAAGTGAGATTTGATGTAGACTTCATAAAATAATCATGAGATGTTTACAAACGCTGGAGAGGATTCATAATACCCTGCATTGCGATTGTTGGACTTTTCTTTTGACAAGTTTTCGTCATTTAGTCTTCCACATTCATGAAAGTGTTGGCATGAATGTTGAGTCATGTTTCATGAATCAGTCATGAATGCTTCGTGTGCAGTTCATGACAGCTGTTATGAATGCGTTATGAATGAACCCGACAAGTAAAGAATGAATTTAATCGAGTCAGTACCTTCCGGAAATATCGCTGCGGCAGCTGCGCAACGCTTCAACAACACTTTACTAACATTTCCGGAAAGGTACTGACTCGATTAAATTCATTCTGGACTCTCTATCCGACCACATAAAGACGTGGGGATACTTCGGTTTGGCTTTAGGGACCCTCTACTCACTACCACGTAAGTGTAGTGTTGTTTGGAACAGTAGAAGAGGTATAAAAATAGCGTTTTGTAGTGGCGAAAGGACCTGCCCCGGTCACTTACAGGCTAACGAGTTTTGGCTAAAAACGGTGAACTCGAACTTTCTCAAAATACATCCGAATGACATAATTTTGGTGTCAACTCAACGTATGTACTCCCAATAGTCCGAAAAATTGATCTAAAGTGCATTTCACTCAGGATTATCCCTTTAAACTAAAACATTAAAGTGAAATGAGTTCATGTAGCTCTACTGTAGGCTACTAAAATGGGGAGTATACCTATGTTCCACAGGTCCTATGTTCCCACTTTGTATGGGACAGGGGAACAAAGGACCCTTTTTTCTTAAATTTTAGAAAGGGTCCTATGTTCCCCGCTTTTCCCAAAAAGGGTCCCATGTTCCCCTGTATGTATTGCAACTGGGGAACATAGGACCCTTTTGGGAAAAAATGGGGAACATAGGACTCGGGGAACATACTGTAGGGATGACCCCACTAAAATGTTAGTGCAGTAGGTACCGCATTATACAGGGGGAAATATTTACAGGGTTCCCACGGGTCATGGAATGTCTGGAATAGCTATCATTGAAAGTCTAGGCTCTTCCAAACATGGAAAGGAAGTCAGGGAATTTGACATTTTACAAATCTAATTAAAATAAATTAAAGGAATACTAATAGTGCGGTATTTTACACTTGAAGCCCGTTTTCTGTATTGCCTAGCATTAAAACGAGTGTTGGACACCGAAATCTCGACGATTAAGCCTGTTTGTGGAATTTGGCAGCTTTAGAATGGAGCTCTGTATGGCTTTAACATTGCTCGCTTTGTGCATGGACTATTCTGTCCTTAAAACACCCCTAAACGTTCGTTTTTAAAAATGTGCAGCTCACCGAGTGGTTACTGGTCTTCAACGATCTTCTATAGCAAGTTTAGCAGCGAAATATAGCTTCTGTCATATTTTATCTGGGATTTTCCGAAATCCCGGAAGTACTTTTTCAGATACCTCACAACCGTGTGTGCCTAATATAACACAACAGAATTTGAATTTCACTGCGATTTTTTTTTATCAGTGCCCACGTATTCATTATTCATTTCCAGCTCTAAAAACAAATCATTGATCCTAGAATGCGTTGACTCTGAAAGCTTTGGTAAAAGCAATTTACCATTCATTATACAGTAGGTCATTCAAATGGGGTGGGGGCGGGTCAGGGGAAAGTCATAATTTTACATTTGACTCAGAGTAAGAACTCTGAAGTCTACTTAAGGCTGGCTTACATTGCACGATTTTGGTCTGTTTTAACAGTCGGCGACTAAATTTCCAAAATCGGGCGGAAATCTTGGCAGTTGTACTAGAATCTCGGCGCGCTCCCGTCATCTAAATCGTTTAGTGTAAGGTGCCAATCTTAGCGGTTTTAAGTCCGTCGGAGTTAGTCTTTTTCTAGTTTTGCCGTTACGACAATATCAAACATGTTTGATATTATCGGAAGTCTTTTCAGTCGTGGCTCATGCAAATAGTGACGTGAACATTAAAGACCAATCGTGACCTAGCTCCAACACGAAACAGGAAAGGGCAAAATAGGCAACAGCTGTAGCTTATATGATTTTTTGTTATTTCATTTCATATAAATTATTAGTCTAATTATTCTACGTGACAGAACAGCTCTATATCTGTTAGGGATGTCACACATGAAACAATGCTGCAGAAACGCGAAAAAAATACTTTGGTATGAGTAGGCTATCACGTGAGTTCCTGTTGATGATGACGTGTAGCCTAGTGCACGATGGAAATAATTTGAAGGAATCTAGCAGCAGTCTTGTAAATAGTGACCCACAGTCTTTGCAAAATCCTAATCTGAGACTGGCCTGTGACTAAAAACTCAATGAATTGTCTTTAGATGTGAGAGGGTCTGAGACTGCAGTCTTTCAAAAATCTTTTCCAAATCTTTGCAAAGTCTGGCAATGTAAGGTAGGCTTTACAGCAACAGGCAACAAAGTTTCTCTAATTTTTTGCTATGTGGTAAGACACCTGTGGTAAGTGCCTATAGACCTAGGCTACTTACAGTATTTGAAACCGGCTGATCATGTTAGGCACATTTGCGAAGTCCTCAACTCCAGCAATTCACTGCATCACTGCATTCACGACATACGATAAGGCAAAACAAAACTAGTAAGCGATCAAGCGATTGAAAAACCGTGTGCCTGCTGGCATCTTCAAATTTCCACAACAACTTCCGCAACCAAACATTCCAACCAAAGCACCTTTGACGCGCGCTTCTCTAACTAATTAGCACAGGTGCGGCAATTAACTCCTTACCGGGCTCCTGTTAAGGCCAAGGCCAAGATTCAACATATATTCAGCCAGCAGAATATACCTGACAGAAACAGAAAATGAACAAATGGCTCCTACAGTGCTGGTCGGTAAGGGGGGCAGCGACAGTAGAGAATTTTTTGCAGAAGGATCTACAGTAGCCCACCATATCTAAAAAGTGACGCAAATCGCGCCCGGTTGGCCGGAGCAGGAAAATTCAAAACTGCTTCTACTTTTGACTGTAGGCCTACAGGACGAACCCGCCCACGACCAACAACTTTTCCAAGGTAGACGATTGTAGCCTGGCCAAATATGCACTTGGCAGGTTGACGTACGTGGGGGAAAACGTTTGGAAAGATTAAGGCTATACTGTAGCCTAGAGTATATATCTATTTTTTTCTTATAGCGCTAGCCGTCAAAGGTTTGATAGTGGCCCACTGGTTCATTTTCCATGATGACACTTAACTGCCATTGTCCAATCAAATTAAAGAGAAACTATGCAGGATCTCAGGTTTCGGTTTCGCTTTTCGTTTTCGCTCGTTTTATGCTTGCATATTTCTCTGCAGAGCTTCCCTTACAGCTTTAGCGTGTATATATAGGCTATATATATATAGCAATTTATATATATATAAATTGCAAGCGTGGTTCTTCTTGTTCCTTACGCATCTCAGACTTCCAGATGTAAACAAGGAACGATCGCCTCCTGAACAAACTGCAAGGCTGCAATAACGGATAGGGACACTGGGGGCGGGAGGAAATATTCATGACTATGAAAATGTTGCATAGGGTCTCTTTAACTTTTTTTTTGCCCACACCGCCCTTTAAATAGCTGTCAGTGGCCCACTGGTTAATTTTCCATACTAGTCTAGTGCTACTGGCCCTCATTTATGATAAGTGCGTTCTGCGCTCAGATGTAGGCTGGTTTCTACGCTCGGTTGATAAATGAGGGCCAATATGCTATTCATGCCTGCATTCTGTTCCGAGGGCTTTCTCTGTATGATCTTCAACATTTCTCAAACTATGAGTCTCCTAGAGTCTCCTCACGTGGATTGTTGGTTTACAGAGCCATGCATTGAAATACTGTCAATTTGCGGCACAATTGAATGATAGCCTATTATAGAACCACTGAGTGAACAAAAAAGCAAGGGCTGAAAAGCAAAGGGGCGTAAGTGACATTTTGGTCAAAATTGAGTTATATAATATCACCTGAAAGCTCTTGATGAGGTCTTTAACTGTGAACACATAGAAGCAGTTAGATTTGTTGTGGCTCTCCTGTAAAGTTGGTGAAATGTCACTTACGCCCCTTTGCTTCTCAGCCCTCGATATACTGCCTTCCCCCTGTCATGTCTTAGTGAGGGATTTCTATTAACTCAGGGACTGCTGGAAATATTATCTCACCGTGTCTGGAACTCACAAACTCAAAGAGGAAGAAACCAACAAGATAAGGCAACCACTTGAGCAGCCAGTAGGCCTAATGGTAAAAGCTAATGATTGTGATAAACATCAATGCAGCCTGGAAATACATGTATTAATGGATTAGGATCCATTACAGTATTAATGGACCAGGATAACGCCCAGTATGCCAGATGGCATGAAGACGAAGTGGATCTCAGTTTCTTTACAGTTTCTGCCCATTGCGTACACACTAAAAACAACTGCTTAGACCAAAGCCTAAACTTTCTGTAGCACACCTTACACTGGGTAACCATGCAGTAGCTTTAAACAAATGTTCTGCTTGGCATGTTGTTGTACACACAATTTTCTGTGAATATCTCGAGAACCATAAGATCCAGGAGGACTTCATTTTTATCACCTCAAGGCCAAGGAGGTTATGTTTTCATCGGGGTTTGTTTGTTTGTCTGTTTATTAGCAAGATAGCAAGGATGGATGGATTTCGATGACATTTCAGGGAAGGTCTAAAATGACCCACGGAAGAGACGATTACATTTTGGGAGTGATCCATATCACCGCCTGGATTCAGAAGACGGTTGGGTTTTTTTTCGCTTGGCGATGTGATTGCATGTTATGTCCATGTAGTGGCGATCTGAATAGTTTAGGTTAAAATGTATGACAACCAATAGTGATGCTCCGATCGATCGGCCGCCGATCATGATCGGCCGATATTGGCTAAAAATGGCTTGATCGGTGAAGCTCAAAAGCGCCGATCAAAAAAGCCGATCATGTGACCTAAATTACTTGCGTGACATTTTTCCACCTGCAGGCGCGGCGCACAGGCACACAACAGCCTAGAGTAGAGAGGAGCTTGCAGTGGCAAACATGAGTAGGCTAAAGGTTCAGTGTAAAATTAACCATTTGCAATGTATGTCGTGCTGAAATCCCTCGAGGTGGAAGCCACCAACAACGTTTTAACACCACTGACGGACAACTGAATATGTCGGGTATGAGAAACTAAACCAGCCAACTTCCTCATGCTTCAATCTGCCGACTAGGCCTACTAACGATAGGGATGATAAGAGATGGAAAGGCATCACGTTCAGAATTAATTTGCCTCCACGAACAACCTCTATTCGTTGTGGAGGATAAAGCCCTCATTAGCCTACGTTACGATTTTGCAAATATTTGTAGCCTAAAAGATTTTTGAAAGACAGTCAGACTCTCGCCTCTAAAGACAAATCATAGAGTTTTATGTCACAAACTAGTCACAGACTATGCAGACATGCGAAAATATCAGACATGTTTGATATTGTCGTAACGGCAGAATTAGAAAAAGACTCCGACTGGCTTACAACCGCTAATTGACACCTTACATTAAACGAGCACACGGCCGCGCCGCGCCATGATTTCTGTCCCGACTTTGGATATTTATTCGCCGACTGTGAAAGCATGGCAATATCGCGCAATGTAAGCATGAATGTAAGTCGGCCCTAACCTGTCTTGATCCACGATATTACCCCGCAGGCATGAAATACTAATGTGTTTCTCCTCACGTTACCAAACAGTGTAGCCTACATTGACAAGCTGAAGAATAGCTTCATTGCGCAGACGCCTGTCCAATGTCCCTGTGCTAGCTTAACAGCGCACTTTATTGACCCAAACTGGTGGCATTTAACGGCATGTTTCAGTCATGGGGGATTTCAAGAGAAAAAAGACTTGCAATTTATTGCTTACAGTAGCTTACATTGTTTCTTTTTTAGGGATTTGGAACAGAGAAAAAGCCATAGTTTTGCACTTTGTGGCAGTAGGTTTTGGTGTAACACGTTTTTCATTTAATGTAGTCAGTCTATTTAGAGGCTATACTTTTCAAGTAGCCTAGGCAATGTAATTGCCCATCCCATTTAGGTGATCTGTGTGTTGGTCTGCCTGACCCCCTCCGTGTTAGAAATCATTTTATGTCTCGCTGCATATTTGGAAAAGATGGCCAAAGTTATTTCATTTTCTAAATACAAATCGATAAATGGTGCTTCCTCAACATCTTGACTAGCCTATAGGCCTACTGTCTTTTATGCCACTTACATTAATTCATAGTTAGTTTAATTTCTACAAATGATGCAAACTCTGCTAGACTATTGTTAAAAGACTCTCATTCCCCTGCCATTCTGTGATCGGCAGTGATCGGCAATCGGCCGATCATGATTTTGATGATCGGTAATCGGTGATCGGCCCCAAAAATGCTGATCGGAGCATCTCTAACAACCAATGAAGAACACTACAGGCTGAGGTCTGCGCTCTCTGAGTGCTTTTCTAGTTTTGTATGTATAACCACTCATTTCATGTACAGTGCTACCTAAAATGAAATCGTAATCGCAGGTATCTCTGGCTGACATGGTCAAAACTGGACAAAATTGGACATATGGGATCATTATGACCCCTTCTGATTGCATGCCAAGTTTCGTGGAATTCCGTCCATGGGGGTGCCATGCAATAAATTAATTTATGTGTACATTTAGTGACTGAACTGTACATCAACTGGCCTATACTGTAGATGGCCTGGCACCATTTTCTGTGAATATCTCAAGAACTGTAGGGCCTAGGATGACCAAATATTTTTCATATGTTGGCATCCAGGGGCCATGTCAATCCATCCCATAACCACTCCTTCAATTTATATCACCACCTACAGTAGTCAAAAATGAAAAAGCAAAAATAAGGCATTGTAATTGCAGGTAATTTTGACAGATTCAAAACTGCACAACATTTGAAGTGTATGATCATTATGTAGGTACAATGTAGTAGGGAAGTTGTGGGGGAATGTTGGGAAGTTGGGAATGTTGTGACACATGGCCTACACAAGAGGTGGCTTTGAAGTGTTGAAATAAGGGTGCAAGATTTGCTGTCAGGGTGCAAAGTTACATTTGCACACACACATGCAGGCAGGCAGGCACACACACACACACACACACACACACACACACACACTCTCGCTCTCACACACACATACACAGACAAGCACACACACACACACACACACGCACACACACACTCAAAGAGACATACATACACACACACACAGGCAGGCATACGCACACACACATGCACCTGCACACACAAATGCAGGCAAGCAGATGCAGACAAAACGCACGCACGCGCACACACACACAGACACAGAGGCGGACATTCCTGGTTCCAGAGAGGAAAAGTCCAGCCATATATTCTTTCTACCAGTGCATTTAACATAGGTGATATCAGTAATTATCTGATCTACCTGGCAGCTAATTAGGACGAGCTGGTCCACTAAATGGTTGGATCAGGTACTTGGCAGGACTTTTAATTTCTGAACCTGGGGAGTCTGCGCTTTCTTTCTTCTGCGCGAGAGGTATAGGCCGTGTCCAAAAGTCAAGGGCGCACGCTGCATAGTACCGCTCTTTCCAGTAGCGTCTCAGTTAGCTTTGCTCCTCAGTATGCGTCCCTACAGTTGGACAGCACAAACTAGTTGGCGTCACCTGACTCGGGGAGGGGGGTGTGTTGCATGACGATTTGCATGACGTGTGGAGCTTTACCTGTGCTGCGCAATGGATTATGGGATATATGAGGCCAAAAAAAGATGCATCGATGCACGCTTGGAAATCACGCCAAATGAAGTACCCATCTAGTGAGAGCGCTTGACTTTCGGACAGTCTATTCTTTCTGACGGAACTTCCGGAAAATGCACGCGTCCAGCGTACCCGCGCCCAGCGTGAGTACTTATGATTCAGACACAGCCATGCTCTTTCGGAGGAGGGGCGGGGCTGTCGAGCTCTATTAGCATCGTTCAAATCATGACTCGGTACACTTGGATAATCCTTCAACCAATCAGACCAACGATCCGGTGCATCTTTTGGATAAACTTGTGATTAGAGCCAAAGGTTCTGGCTGGGAACAGAGGAGATAGATGTGCAGGTTTCCAGCCTGAGTTGCCGAGTGAAATCCAAATTTGCCGGCAGGTCAGGCAGGGTTTACCCAGCCTACAGTTTCATAGTTGTCCCTATACTGCTTATTTCTAAAACCTATCAAAGCATTTTTCAATGGGCCAATGAAAAGTTTATGACCACCAACCACATTCACGCATGACTGAGGGGTCAGTTCAAGGGTACATATGGCACAAAAGGTGATATGTTACTCATGTCCCAAATGGACATTCAAATTGTGTGTGTGTGTGTGTGTGTGTGTGTGTGTGTGTGTGTGTGTGTGTGTGTGTGTGTGTGTGTGTGTGTGTGTGTGTGTGTGTCAAATCTGAACACAAGGCAGAATCCATAAAGCCATTCCCCACACCACCACACACACATACACACACACACACACACACACACACACACACACACTCACACACACTTCAATAACAATTTCTCCAGTATATTTCTTCTTACTTTTATTTTGATACTACATTGTTTATTTGTTTAGAGTAAATTCACCCACAGTATTGCATTAATAACTTACTATGATTCTACTTTTCTTTACTTCTGTAAGAATGCTTGTTTTTTGTTGCAAAAAAATGGCAGTTGGCACTGCAGACATTCTACCTCTGAATTCCACAGAAGACTGAGAAAATGTAATAGCACGACTGCAGTGTTTTTTAAAACACATCAGTGTTTCATAGGTGCATTATCGCAATAATTATTTTTTAGGAGAGATTGTTGAGTTTTGATTGTGTTTCTTTTGGTATGAGTTGCTTTTCTCCAAGTTCCCCAAATTCTGCAAAAAGTGATAGGCTGATAGGCAAAAACAGTATTATTATTATTATTATTATTATTAGGTCTATTATTGTTTGGCAATTATTATTGTTGTTGTGACAGGCTATCAAGGAACCTTAATGATACAAATATAGGGGCCTTTTCATTCAGTAGCTTATATGATAAATGTCAAACCAGAGAAGCTGAGAGAAACAAAAATAATGTCCTGCGCTTGAAATGTTTAGCAAACCAGTCTGTGTGTGTGGACACCTGTAGTCTACCAGTATGAGGGATGTTGACCATAAACACTACACTCACGAGATAGGACATGCCACACTGTCGTCGGTTTTACAGATACACTGTAGCATCCATGGTGCAGTCACATGACGACGGTGGAGGGAAGGAGAGACGGGGAAATCCTTAGGCTATCAGTAATCCACACATTTCAACAAGTCCCTCTCTTTCAGCCTATTCCTACCCCAAAAATGAGCACGTACAGCACTTAAGTGTATTAAATGGATAAGCAGCTTAAGGTTTTAGCAGAGGGCATGTTAGTGTCCGTGCACTCTGCTTTTTCATTGGATTGCTTCTAACCCGGAAGTTCGTGCTGTCCAATGACGATGATCCAGGGCACTCACAAAAGTTCTATCGGCACTCTCTCCGTATGTGTCCCGCATAGCGTTGGTCACAGCGTAAGCGACCTGTCAAAGTAACAGTGCTTTACTCTGGTTATGGGAAATAGGATAACGGTACAGACTCTGGTGAATGTAGAAGACGTTGTTGGATATTATGTGTATCATTCATTTTAGCTGATAGGCTACAATGTCTATGTTGGTTTTTCATGAAAGACCGGCGTTGTCTTCCAATGAGTTCGTTCTAACGTTAACTAGCGATAAGTGTTAGGTAGGGGCAAGGACATTCTTTTCCACAAACGACATGGCATTCATTCATAACGGAAAAATGGACTGGTGGTATCAGAGATGTCCCAAAGATTCAACAACTCATACGGTTTCTCGACCGGGGTACACGTTTATTCTAGGGGTAAGTGACATCCATCAATCATATTTCCAACATTCGTCAATATGATCAAGGTGTGTTATCGTTTTACATAATCGATTGTTTAACTGGTGACATAACTTTACAGCATCCTTTAGCTGGCATAGCGTTGATGAAATAATGTCAGCTCATTAATGTGTTGGATTCTTTATTTAGATAGCCTAAGTAGCCTATCCTAGGTTGTGGGAACGCGCTGTGACATGTGGCTAACACAAGAAGTGGCCTTGAAGTGTTAAAATGAGGGTGCGAGATTTGCTGTTAAGGTGCAAAGTTTCTTTAGGGTGGAATCACAACCCGAATGACGTTAGCTTTAAATGAACAACGTGCCATTTGAAAAAGAAAACTTTTACTGCGCCTTGTAACTGATCAGTTACACTGTAACGTACTTGACTAACGATTTAACAATTTTTGAGATTGAATACCTTCCCGACGGTTCTTCGCAAGTTCCCCAAGCCACTATTGTTTACATTGTCAAGGGAAGCCAAACCTTGAAAGCCCCATGGCCTTTGGACTCTCTCTTCGCTTGCTCACCGCTCAAATGCTGCCAATTCTGGTATGCAGCGAAGTGCGGCGCTTCGGTCCTCAGCCAAAACGCGCTACTGCTGAGCAGGCTATGAATCAACCAGTGTCTCCAGCCAACATCACCAAATAATGATGAGGCCGCAGTGCTGGCCACAGCAGAAAGACACAACGACATTCTCTCGGGAAATAACCGTAATGGACTGTTTGTTTGGAAATAAACGGCCATTGTATGTCAGCGCATTCAAGGAGGGGACATGAACGAAGCAAGCAGTCCAGATTTTCTGAATTTGCTGTCCATGGTCTTTCTCCAGTTTGGCTATTTGCTGCCGCTGAGGACTTGATTAATCATGAGACAGTTGTTTATGTATTTGCAGAGGCATGTGAGTGACATCATGGGACAGGCCTAGCTGATGAAAGAGTTTGTTAGCTACTGTGTGCGTGACTGCGTGTGCGTCTGTCGGTCTGTCTGTGTGCTGTTTGTTACTGTAAGTAACATGTGGGTTAACTGGCTGCATGTACGTGTGTGTTTGTCTGCCTGTGGTCTGTCTGTCTGTGTGCTGCTGTTTGTTAAAGGTTAGGCTGTCAACTGACATGTACAAATAACCTGTTTCTACGTGTGTTTAGGGACTGCTGCTGATGCTTGCCCTGTATCCGGTTCTGAAAACCTTGAGCATCCAGCTGCACTCTGCCCTCACAGGGAGTTATGTGGCGGGACACCATTCGGTCATCCTCATCAACTGCCCCAATGAACAGGTGGCCAGGGACATTGGCAGGTTGGTCTCTCTCTCTCTCTCTCTCTCTCTCTCTCTCTCTCTCTCTCTCTCTCTCTCTCTCTCTCTCTCTCTCTCTCTCTCTCTCTCTCTCTCTCTCTCTCTCTCTCTTAGACATTCTCTCTCTCTCTCACACACACACACTCTCTCTCTCTTTCTCTCTCTCTCTCTCTTAGATGTTCTCTCTCTCTCACACACACACACTCTCTTTCTCTCGCAGACTCTCTCTTCCTCCCACTCTCTTTCTTTCTCACTCTCTCTTTCTCTTCATCTCTCTCTCTCTCTCTCTCTCTCTCTCCACTCCCTCTCTGTCTGTGTCTCTCCTCCATTTCCTCAATGTCTCTGCCTTGCTCTGAAATAGATAAGTAAAATATTTCCCAAATCTTGAATTTGTTGAGGGTGTAATACTATGTCGAATTAAAAAGATATGTTAGGAGACGGACTGATTTAAAAGGCCATAAAACATTTTGATCAATGCAGCATTAAAAGCTGTGGATGTTATAGATTTCTTGCACTGGGGAGTGGGTAAGGAACTCTGCCAAATACAGTGTCAAACCCATGAAAAATCGATTTTAATGTCAGCGAACAATAGCATTACTAACACGTGAATGCTTTCACCCCATCATTTAAAACTAGTTTTGCATCCAGTGCATCAGCTTATTGGCCGTCAAACTACAGTACATTTCTGTAACAGGTCACTATACTGAAGACCGCTGCATGTCGTAATCAATATTTTATAAATGCACCATGCACATTTTGTTTCATACACGGCCATATATGAGTGTTGTTCCTCACTGTTTTTGTTTTTTGTTTTTTTTGTACCTTAAAATAATGTTTCCAAAATCGTTTCAGTGGTTCATCACTCTTAACAGGGTGAACGGCACTTCTGCATTCGCTTTGAGGCCCTCTATCATCTATAACTACACTATTTCACCAGATCAGGTGGACATAAGAAACTGCACATTTGACTTGCTTCGATGTCGCAATACAGTACATCATACTTTCTTTCATCATACTGTCTAGTCATGCAAAATACTCTACTTTGTCTGTGGACATCGTTATTTGCTGGATAAACAAACGGTGTGCTTCCGACAAAGGAGAAGTGCTATAGTGTTGCTTTAAGATTTCTAAGCTGCCGTAAGGAGTTTTGGTGTTAACCTTTTTCACTGCAAACACCAGTAGCAGTTTAGTGATTCAAGTTTGTAAGCATGCCAATCCGGGTGGTTATTATGTAGATAAGGGTTTGTTGTTTGGTGGCGTATTTCCCTATCTGTGCCTTATCTGTTTTTCACAGGTCAGGTCAGCTAAGGCTATTGCAGTGCATTGTGCCAAACATCGGAATTATCCTCAGCCAACAGACCCCTCTAAGCACAGATTAACGACAGGCTTTCTGCACCATCACCCCATTCGTTTTACTTATCAATGGTGTGTGGCCATGCCTTAGCAGTCAAACATTATAGTGTGCCATAGATTAATATAGTTTTGGTATTCACTAGGCATGCTAATACTGGTAGTGTTCAGTAAGCCCTAATTTAATTAGATCATGAATTAAAAAATAGATGGTTATGATCACAATATTAAAGGAGAACTATGCAGGTTTTTTTGTTTAATTTACCTTAACTGAACAGCTTCAGAGTCATTGGAATGGTTATATGTCTTTTTTCGGGTTGAATAGTGGCCGTCTCGCTTTCACCTAGCGCCTGTGACCGGAAAAAAAACACCCTTGCAACTTTGAGCCGGCGGGTCTCTGCATTGACACACAGAAAGTTCTCATGAAACGGCAGACTAACTAATACATTCAAATCCAATGCATCAAATGAGGGCAGTTGTATGAGGAAAAAATGCTTGCTACCTTCAATGAACAACCTCATTTCTACCATTGTGTCTGATATCAAACTATTAATCAAAAGCATCATCAATCAATCTTGCCCCCACTTGTTGGTGTTTACCTGTGTATTAGCTCCAATTCAGTAGTGTTTTAGCACCTGTAGAAAAGAGGGAAATATGTCTGTGAAAAAGTAAAAGATTAACTTTCAGAAAATCCATTAGCCTATACTGTGGCATACACAACCAACCATGATCCTGATAAGCTATGGAATCTGTCTATGGAATGTGTGCCAGCTTCTACTTAAATGTATGACTTTTGATCAGATGCCGTTTCAATCAGATACTTTAAATTCCAAGTCAGTTTTACATTGTTCCAAAACAACTAAAACGACCTCCAGGTGGTTTACAGAACCCAGAGGTCAAGTCCTCTTGAGCAAACACCTGCCACGGGAACGAGGAAA
>NC_085007.1:7743334-7761820 GCF_963854185.1 Sardina pilchardus | reverse complement strand
AATTCGAATTTTTGAAAAATATATGATATTCGAACGAATTTTAGGCAGCTCTTAATATTCGAATCTGTTATATGAGCATTATTTTTTTGTATGTGTTTGCATGCAAACGTTGTTTTCAGATTCAGCAGCTTTCTCACATCTGGTAGCCTAAAGTCGTGAATCATGAGCTCATTAGCAAGGCTATTAGGCTTACTCATCTGGGCTCCTGTAGGTGATGTTAGCGAGTGGTTTGACTAGCCTATTCAGTTTCCCACGTGTGTGTAAGTTTCAAGGTAAGCTAATAGTAACTTCCTCATTGGGACAGGCCCTTTTAAGTCTTGGAGTTGGAAGACATTGGTATTGAGATGGTCAATCAACTTGAATGCAATAGTTTTAATCTGTGCAGCATGCTAATCATGCTAACCGGATAATTTAGCTTGTTGTCTTCTATGCGTCATTGCTTTCACTATTGTGAATGTTTAGGATGCATGTCGAGGGACGGGTGTCCATTGAGCGTGCACGAGGGAGGACGAGAGAAAGCGGGCCATGGAGAATGAGTTTAGGCTAGGCTATACTGTTTGGTAAAGTTGTATGCATAGTGCCTCCACCTGAACAGCGTTATGTCGGTGCAATCAAGCTTCCAGGGATCTTGTTTTCATGGAGACAGACGCGGTCTGCACGGAGTGGAGGGGCTGTGTACGTGTGTGTGTGTGTGTGTGTGTGTGTGTGTGTGTGTGTGTGTATGTTTGTGAGAGAGACACAGACATGAGTGACAGAGAGACGGAGGGAGAGCAGGAAAAGGAAATTCAGCTTAATGAATGCTGCGTGTTTTTCCAATAGCATAAAAATAATGGTCAAAATATTATTAACAAATATTCGAATACATTCGAAGTTTGATATTAATAACCAAACGAACTTCGAATATGATTTTTGGCCAAAAGTCAAAGCCCTAACACACACACACACACACACACACACACACACTCTTGTAACTCTCTGGGGCTTGGCTTCACCGGGCGCTACTGATGGAGTGAAATCAATCATTCATCATGCTTTCATATTTGTTCATATTTGCATACTAGCTAGTCCACTTTACCAGTTAATAACTTTTACCATGATGCCCACTGAAAAATAAAACCCTGCATAGTATATTAGGTGCTTCTTATGGGTTATGGTCTGCATAATATAGTATTGCTTATTTTCATTAGACCGTTGATTGAAATTACATTGTAGCTTATTATTGCTATTCTCCTTAATGTAGCCTTACCATGCCTTTGTTATTGCTATTATATGGTTGTTTGAATGGTGGTCACACATACACAAACACACAGTGGCACGCATACTGGACAGCAGGTTTCCTCTGGTGGAGCTCATTCACACACACACACACACACACACACAGCTGCAGTTCATGTAGATTTCCACTGACATGCATTTACATATACACATCTAGCAAGTTTTTGTATGCTTTAAGCAAGTCTTAAGCAAGTTACAACACAACCACCCACCCACACACACACACACACACACAAGTGGTTGCGCCACACTTCAACTCTTACACTCACTTTGCTCTCTCTCTCTCTCTCTCTCTCTCTCCGTCTCTGTGTCTCTCCCCACATTTTATATACTTTATTTAATTCCACTTTACAAGTCAAGTTACATTAGGAATCAAATCTCCTGAATAATCGAGTAGATTAAAGCAGTTCAGCAATCTATCATGAGTTTACAGGTTCAAGGGTAGAGGGAACATCGTCTCCTCCAACTAAACATGCTTCCTATAACTGCTGATATGGAACCGTATTTTTCTAGCTGCTTAGCCTTAATCTTATACAGTATAGTCCCCCAATGCAAAGTCCACGGACCGCCAACCCATGTACATGCAAGCTGCATAAAGTCTGCTGATACAGTGTAGCTGGCTGGTGGCAGATGTTGCGGGGTAGTATCCAAGACTTATAAATAGCCATCGCTGTTTATACTGTACATTTTACCGCTTTGTATTGCCTGTTTGAAGGCTGCCTTGATGGTTTTTACTAGACACATGATAAACAGTGATCTGCGTAAAATCATATCAGATAATTCTCTACATTAACGGCGGCAGTTACGACGGGTGCGTTGGGCCTAGTAGTGCGGCGTCTTCCTGGTCAGAGGGAACACTCACACTCTCTCTCACTAACACACACACACACTTCTCCCTCTCTGTATGTTGTGTGATATTGATGGTGTGGTTGGTGCCCCATGTCTCAGGTACTACTGGAAAGGTGAGATCCAGGACGCCACAGAGATCCTACTGGTGAGTGTGCACACACCTCACACAAAATAACACACACTCACATGGACCCTGAAATAGTACTTACATTTTTACTTTAACACGTTTTGTGCTAAAATGTGTACTAATGTCAGCGAACAATGTTTTGTTTTGTTTTAATTTATTTATTTTGTTATTTATTTATTGTATATTGATGTAAATGCTCGTGTCAGCCAGCACTAAAGAGAATATCCTCAGGGCTGCGTGTCCTGACTGTAAGGTGTGTGTGTGTGTGTGTGTGTGTGTGTGTGTGTGGTCACAATCAGAGCTGCTGGTGGTGACTGTGGAGACACTCTGTCTGTGTGTGTGTGTGTGTGTGTGTGTGTGTGTGTGTGTGTGTGTGTGTGTGTGTGTGTGTGTGTGTGTGTGTGTGTGTGTGTGCGTGTGTGTGTGTGTGTGTGTGTGTGTGTATGTGTGTGTGTGCAGTTATCCTTAAAAGTGCTGCATATCTTAGGTGTGTGTGTGTGTGTGTGTGTTTGTGTTTGATGAGATCTGTGGTGGTATTGCTGATGCTGAATGTCTTACTCATGGGGCGTTTTCCACTCTCTCTGTTTCAGCTGGTAAGGACACGCACCTCTAAGATCCAGAGCCTCACTGAATACGTAAGGTGAGTTCAATGCTGCCTGGTGTCACTCTATAAGTCCTCCCCAGCTCACTCGGTGTCACTCAATAAGTCCTCCCCAGCTCACTCTGTGTCACTCTATAAGTCCTCCCCAGCTCACTCGTTGCCACTCTATAAGTCCCCCCAGCTCACTCAGTGTCACTCTATAAGTCCTCCCCGGCTCACTAACACACTAGATCCACACAGCACTGCTTTGACCTCCAATATTCGACTGTGTAAGCTAAATGAAGCAGAAAGTCTTTGCAAGGCAGAGGAGCAGGTTTTCTGCTTTGTAAACATCTAGAGAGTGGAACTAGCCCTCTGCTCTCCTTGTGTTGGGTCTCTACAAACAAATAAAAAGAAGAAAATGTTCCCCTGTTTGTTACATTTATTGGTAACACTTTATAATAACTACACACAATTCATCATCTATTAAGCATTTGTTAACTATTAGTTAATGGTTTGTTCATCATTAGTAATTCATTGTTCATGCATAATTTATCATCAGTTAAGCATTTGTGCACAAAGTTATTATTGGTTTGTTCATAGTGAATAAGCCTATTTCTAAGATATGTTTAAATTGTTGCTAATACTTAATAGATCATGCAATAACATTTTGTTAATGAAGTACTATATCATTATTTAACAGTTGTTACATACTGTATGCACTAATGATTAGTAAGGATGTGAATACATGTTTTATAAACCACTTCCTAATACTGTAATTCATGATTAACTCAGGAGTTACAAGTGGTTAGTTAATGATATTTTGTGACCTCATCTAAAGTGAGGACTATTTATGCCTTGCTACACATTTGCAAATGAGTTGTAAATACATTCACATTCATTCATTAAACTGACAATTTTATCCAGAGAAACATACACGTCAATTAAATTAAACATAACTGCAGCAGCTGGGAATTGAACCCTCAACTGAATAGCCTACAGAATGTTAGCCCTGCTCCTTAACCGCTACACCACCTGTGCTACTATGTAGAATTAGATGGGATCTAGTTTTACTTGTTTTAAAAGAACTACTTTCCTGTTATGCGTATGACTACATTTGATGTAGCACTAAGCAGCGCATTGATACAATAGTTAGAGAGTTATAGTATACAAGTAATTGACCGACGTACTGTATACTGAAGTAAAACTATGCAAGAGTGTCTACTACACACTGTTAAGCATGTTATTAAATGGTGTGTTCTTAATTTCAAAGCATAATTCCTACCTTAACTCTCATCTGTAAATCATGCGTATACACAATTATAGATGTTTGTTCAAAGTAAACACGCGCGTCCATTTTATATTTGTGAATTTCTAATTAAAATAGCAGTGGCCAGAGGTAGTGTAGTGGATAAGGCACTGGGCTAGCATGCTGTAAGCCAGATAGTTGGGGGTTCGATCCCCAGGTGCCACTATTGTGGCCTTGCTCTTTACTTTCATTGATAGTGTCTCTTTGGATGAAAGTGTCTGCTAAATGAATAAATGCAAATGTAACCTTTATAACTAATTTGTAAATGTGTAGCAAGGCATATTCAGTCCTCACTTTAGATGAGCTCACAAATATAATTTACTAACCACTTTTAACTCCTGAGTTAATCATGAATTACAGTATGAGAATTAACATAGGAGTAATACTTTACAAATGATGATCAAAACATTTACTAATAGTTTGTAACTGGTTCTTAATAGGGAAATGATTTCATTTATAAATGGTTGTTTCATTATTTATAAGGTATAAGCCATGTATTTACAAACATTGTTTTTATTTACTATGAACAAACCATTCATAACTTTGTGAACAAATGCTTTACTGATGATGAATTATACATGAACAATAAATTACTAATGATGAACAAACCATTAACTAATAGGTAACAAATGCTTAATAAATGATGAATTGTGTGTAGTTATTATAAAGTGTTACCCATTTATTTGTGCATGATTTTATTGTTTGATCAGATTATGATGTATTGCTTCATTGATCCATTGATTAAATAAATAATTAAGCTATTGGTTGAAGAGTTGATTGATTGATTGATTGATTGATTGATTTGTTGTTCTAGATCTATCCACCCCTATGAGAACCCTGAGGTGCTGAGCTTCCCTGTGGAGGATGGCAGTCTGGACTACATGAAGTGGATCGACGAAGCGGTCCCCGAGAACCCCTACATCCCATCCTGACCCAGGGAGCCGCAGCCTGTCAACCTGACCAATCGTAACTGCGCCCCCCTATCCCCAAGTTCTCCCAGAGGATCTCGCCTGTGAAGAGGGGAGTAGCAGTGACACAGAGGGTTCCAGAACTTTCCCCCCAATCTCAACCTGATGCAGGAGGTCCCACCGTGTGACACTAGCAGTGTCACTGGCATAGAAGATTCCACTGGCACTATCCACACCTGTTCCAAGTTCCACCGCGTTGCCCCTGGTAATGACTCTGAAGGTTCTGAAGGTTCCAGAACTCTCTGGAAGGATGCCGCACAGTCCTTTGGGCTAAACTGAACTCTCTGGTGCTACTAACTGTTCATGGGGTCATCTCTGAGTGTGTTATTTATGTTCTCTCCAAACTTCACTGTTCACAACGCCATCTTTGTTCACGGCATCATTTCTGCGTGTGTTCTGTCCGCTTATGTCATGTGGTCGCCATTTTCACTGTTTCCTGCGCCAAAGCAAAGCTGAGGCTGTGTCTCTTTGGACATGATGGCAGGAGAGTTCCTGGTACGTTGGTGAGAGCTACAGGTACAACCGGTACACAGCAGTAAGCTGTTACTCACATCTCTGACAGAAACTTTCCAAACTTCCTCCCGTCTCCGCCTCAAAATGATGACCAATCATTCAATATTCAAAATGGTGACTACATGTAGGTGACAAGATTCAAAATGGTGACAGCATGACAATTGTATGTTCTTTCCACATTGTTCTTGGTGTCATCTGTGTGTGTGTTCATTTGCTTTTGACAAATACAGCTGTCTGTTGTTGTGAGGAATGTGTTGCCTTGTTATGAGTCAGGGCATGTTCCCTCAGAGTCAGCGGGAATCGAACCAGCAGCCATGTGGGTCAGTCGCTCCAAAAGGGAAAGACTCCAACGACGGGCAGCTTTTGGGCAGCACTGAAAAGGGTCCAGCATCGCCATTCCTCTAACTGAGTCCTACTTGCATAAAGCGCGTCCTTGATGCAGTTGTTTACATGAGTTTACTAGCGAGTTTTTGTGTTCATTAGCTTTAATTGCAGGGTCAGGTGCTATTATGGCTATCTGAGTTTAATGATTCCCTTCGATGTACAGTTTTGCACTTATTTAAACTGCAGTTTAGTGAGTGGTCCATCCATTCATTAGTGTCTACACAAACATTGTGTTCATTTTTTTAAATACTGAAACACACAAATACACACACATGCACCCACACACACACACACTCATACATGCACACAGCCATGCACACACACACAGACCTACACACAAATGCACGTAGGCACGCACACACACACACACACACACACACACGCACACACACACTCCTGAAAGTCTTTGATCACTCAGGTGTTCCTGTCTCTGGATGGCCTCTATCCTTATCTCCGTCTCTAAACACTGTCCCTTGTCTCTCTCCAATCTGTGATTCCGTCTTTACTTAAAGACTTGTGTGTGTTGTCCATAGTACAGTACATGTTTGGTACCAAAGAATATGTCTTGGAATTAGGACTGTACATAACAGCTGTTATGGATGAACTCAATGTGACTGAGTACTTTGAAGCAAATGCTTTTAATGTTTGCAGAGGTGATGTTTGGAATTTTGGTTTCGTATTAGTGAAAACATTTTTTTACAATGAATGTGGGGAGGGAATTTTATGGGCAGGGTACTTTGCTGAATAGGTTGTTTGTACTGGAATGTGATGAAATATTTCAGGATGGCTGAAAACCAGCTGTTGACATGCTTTTGTAAATGGGTAATCCCAATCTGTAGAATGCTGTGCTGTGCCTGCGAAATGGGATTTTTTTCTTGAGAAATAAATAAATTAATACATAAAACTTTGTGAACCTTTTATAATGACAAGGAAAAGAGGATTTTTTTTATCTGTATGATGTCCTGTGCTGACCTTACCAGCAGAACAGCTGTTCAGAGGACAATACTTAAAGCCTGAAATCTGATCCCTTATGCCAGTGTTTCTACAGCATATTACTGTAAAACCCTCTGGGCCCTGCTGTCTGTTAGCTGATGGTGTGTCACACAGAAACCTTTCCCCAATGCAGCAGGGTTTGGGTAATCAGTGGTTCCCCCTGTGAGGCACAAAGTGGTGCTGTGGAGGAGAGAACAGGTAAGCGATCGCTACATACTGTACATATTTACCATGAAAGAGTCTGTGAGAGAGTGAAAGAGAGAGCGAATGAGTGTGGGTGTGTGTGCTCACCCTTGTATAACTGCATGTTTGTTTGTGTGTGGGGGTGTGGGTGCAGGCACATGGCTATCTGTGCGTGCATGGCTGTGCAGGTGGGTTTGCAGGTGCATGCATGGCTGTGAGTGTGTGTGTGTGTGGTGTGTGTCTGCAGGTGTGCAGGTGCATGGTTGTGAGTGTGTGTGTGTGTGTGTGTGTGTGTGTGTGCATGTGTGTGTGTGTGTGTGTGTGTGTGTGTTCAAGTAAAAAACCCAAAGTATTCAGTAACCACAAAGCCCACACGTTTGTGCCCCTTCCTCTTTCCTCCAGTGTCTTGTACCTAATTCTGCAGCTGCTCTCACACGCACACACACTTTCACACGCACAAACAAAGGCCCACTGTGCTATCTGCGGTGTGACAGTGTGACACACTTTTTCTCAGAATGAGTCAAAAGTGTGTGTTTTGATATGAAAAAAAGTACACTGTACAGTACACAAACACTGCCAAAATAAATTCATCCCCTTTGTGATCTTTGTGGAATTAAATTGTTGTGTGCCCATTTGAAAAAAACTGAATCTATATTCAGTTTATGTCAATGTGTACACTATTGTAGAAGAGCTCAACTGGACTACCCTACCTTAATCCCTTTTGTATGTGGACCACAAAAGATCACACTCTTAAAAAAGGGGTTCTGAGGTGCTATATACTGTAGAACCATGCAGGCTTCAAAAACCCTTAGGGGTTCGTTTGATAAACCCTTCAAAATGGTTTAAAGAACCAATAGGGGTGTCATATGAAAACCTTTTTTTTAATTTTTTTTGTTGTATATACTGTAGCACCTTGGGGTGGGAATTATTGGGAATTATTTTTTAGAGGTGTACATTATTTTAGAGCTTCTTCCCTTTGTATTATAATTGTGTGTTCCCTTCCTATACTTTTGCAATTTTGCGAGGGAATGCAAAACTATTGCGAGGGATTGACAAAAGCTCAACAGAAGCTGGAAAAACAAATTCCCACCTCAACAAAGGTAAATTCCCACCATGATCCCACAATCATGGGCTCTGTACTAGGCAGCAGAGCAGCACAGGCAGCATCCTTTTTTCTCTGCATGTTGGCTTTTTGTGTCACCATTTTCAGTTGTGGTCTTATGTCCTACTTAATGCTGTACAAAGAAACTACTACCGTACTTCAAAGAAATGTAGGTTAGCGTTATTTTAGTTGACGATAGCTGAATTGCTGTCAGAATCAATGTTGTTGTCACTCAGTAAGTGGATGTGATTAGACCTGTTGTTGGTGTAGCCTTCTAACGTTCAGCATAAACTCACTATTCAGTCGAGAAGAACGGGTGTGCGTTTGGGACTAAAGCGCATGCCATCAGGTTCAATAGTTTTGGCAAGAGTTTAAAGCTATCAGAAAAGTGGTAGGGGCATGATGCACAGGTGTAGGCCTAGTTTATGGTAGGGACAGTTAGCATAGCCACACTCGTGCCACAAACTACACCCCCAGCATCTACAGTATACCTTCATTTGTTTCTGCAATTGAGTCATCAGTACACTACCCAGTGTTTATCCCATTCTTCCTCCCCCTTCTCTCCCTCCCTCTCCCCCTTCTCTCTCTTTCCCCTCTTCCCTGTTCTTTCCCTCCCTCTGTTCTCTTCTCTCCCTCTCCCCTCTTCTCTCCCTCTCTCCTCTTCTCTGTCACTGGTTAGTTGACGTTGGTTAAATCTGTATGCAGAGGCTGGGCTGCGTTGGTGTGCGTGTGGTGTCAGCCGGCCAGCCTCATGTTGGTGTGTGTGTGTGTGTGTGTATGCGTGTGCTTGTGCGTGTGCGTGTGTGTGTGGTGTCAGCCGGCCAGCCTGGTGAGGCGAGCCGATTTCCGCCGCACACAAAAGAAGTGCCGACGCGAGGAAGTGCTCTTCGGCCCGCCAGGATTTAGTCAAAGCCAGCCAGGACAATACCCACACACACACACACACACACACACACACACACACACACATAGGGTGGTCCCTTTTAGTGACACAACACACCTGCAACCATTTGTAGAGATGCAGGCGATAAAGCAAACCTGCTTCCTTTTGGTGAGTGTTGTTTGCGGTTGATGTGTGGTTGCGGTGAGAGACGCTGTAGCCTAATCTTTAGTTGTCTGACATTGGCTTTCCTGTGCTGTCTACCCTGAAAGAAAAATACCTGTGTTTTAAACTTTTCACCACTAGAGGGTGACATTGAGACATGGAAACTAATGAAAACTGCTATGAGGCTGTTGATGGACTATTTTACTGTAGAAGAATCAGAGAGGAGTCACTCCCATCATCCAAGACTACCCCCCACCCCCACCCTCACCATCAATAGTTAGAGTTTATCACACACACATATATATCCAGGCTGTAGTTGCTGTTGAAGCACACACACACACACACACACACACACACACCTTTCTTTCTCTCATTCTTTTATGTGTGTGTATGTGTGTGTGTGTGTGTGTGTGTGTGTGTGTGTGTGTGTGTGTGTGTGTGTGTGTGTGTGTGTGTGTGTGTGTGTGTGTGTGTGCGTGTGTGTGTAAGCCAGTCACTACAGGCCTTACTGTCACCCCACCATCAAACCCACAGTCTCGTAAAAGGCTATACAAGCCCTCTGGCTTGTGTGCACTACATGTGACTATGCCACTACAGTAGCCTGGCTGCATTACCACTACTCAAACGCATGAATAGTCTATACATGTTCTTGGCACCCACAAATGATGGACTATCTCATTAACGTCTAAAAATGGGCCATTGACTTGTGTGCATGCATGTACTTGCAGCACTGTACGTGTGTTTGTGAGGACGTATGGCTCATTACATTAGATATTGCATTTTGAGGGCCTGATTTTTGAATAGCAACATGAGGCATGACTGAGGTTTTGGTTGCCAAAGCCACCCGAATGGTTGCCAGTTATTTGCTCACATACTAGTCTCTATTCAAATTCACTTCAGCACAGGGCCATTTTCATTGTCCTTCTTGTACTGTAGTACACACACACTACCACACATTCAATATTTACTGTGAATGAGATGATCTTCCTTGTAGGCCTACTTCCTTTAGTGATGGTCAACATGGTTTTGTTTCATGATTCTGAGAGACAGTATCTGACCTGCGCCTGAAAGTTCTTTGTCTCATAGCAACATGCTACTGCTCACGTTGTGAGTCACACGTGCCACCATGTTGCTTGAGGAGACAGTGTTCACTGTCCCCTGTTCACCCCTTGTCGCAGGCAGTGTTCTCTCAACCTAGCGAATGGGGAAAATATTTTTGGACTTTTGTGCCTTTAATTTTGACAGGACAGTAGAGAGAGACAGGAAGTGAATGGGTGAGAGAGTCGGGGTGGGATCCGGAAAGGACCACGGGGCGGGAATCGAACCCGGGTCGCCGGCGTGCGGTGCAGGTGCCCCAGCCAGTTGCGCCACGGCTGGGGCCAAAATGGGGAAAATATTACTTTGTGTGTCAAATCCACCCTTGAACTGTACCCCACCTCAATGTCTCTGCATGCCTCCTCTATTGCTTGCAGAAGAGGCAAGCAGGCATGTGGTTGGTGGTCATTTGCTTTTCACTGGCACAAAGAAAATAATTCCTCAGTAGGTTTTAGAAATGGGGAGTAAAGGGGCAAGTACAAAACTGAGCAAAGGTACTCAACGTAAAAGTAAATTTTCAGCGCTAAGTCTCAGAGTTCTCTCTGTAAGTGTTTTCAGGTGTGTGTGTGTGTGTGTGTGGGTATTACCAGTTTACTCCTCCCAAACTTTGTTTAGAAAACATCATTAAAGCAACACTAAAGCACTTTTCTTCTGTCACACACACGCTGTTTGTTCATCCAGCACCAACTCTGCAAATAACGATGTCCACAGACAGGATTGAGTATGTGGCATGTGTTTTTTTTGAAAGTATGATGTATTGCAACATCGAAGCAAGTAAAATTTGTAGTTTCTAATGTCTCATTCCATCTAACTACAGATCCGCTACACGATCTGGTAAAACTACATTGTGCGGTTATAGCCAATGAGGACCACAAAGCGAATGCAGGAGTGCTGGTACAAGTTGATGAACCACTGAAATGATTTTGGAAACATTAATTTAAGGTAAAATGATTAGATTACTTGCTGATGGCAAGCTTCTCTATTACATTTCTCCTGATGAACAACTAGAAGTGAACCTCACCAAGTCATATTGCACAGAAATCTTGACAAAGAATGAAAAATATAACGGTATTACAGTAACTGGTTACCATTATTTTAGATAAACATTCTCTTTTCCTGGAACAGAATTGTGATATATATTTATGATGATATATATGTTTGTGTGTGTGTATGTATGTGTGTGTGTGTGTGTGTGTGTGTGTGTGTGTGTGTGTGTGTGTGTGTGTCTGTGTCTGTGTCTGTGTCTGTGTCTGTGTCTGTGTCTGTGTCTGTGTCTGTGTCTGTGTCTGCAGGTGCATGGCTGTGAGTGTGTGTGTGGTGTGTGTCTGCAGGTTCATGGTTGTGAATGTGTGTGTGTGTGTGTGTGTGTGTGTGTGTGTGTGTCTGTGTCTGTGTCTGTGTCTGTGTCTGTGTCTGTGTCTGTGTCTGTGTCTGCAGGTGCATGGCTGTGAGTGTGTGTGTGGTGTGTGTCTGCAGGTTCATGGTTGTGAATGTGTGTGTGTGTGTGTGTGTGTGTGTGTGTGTGTGTGTGTGTGTTTGTGTGTGTGTGTGTGTGTGTGTGTGTGTGTGTGTGTGTGTGTGTGTGTGTGTGTGTGTGTGTGTGTGTGTGTGAGAGTGAGTGTGTTCAAGCTCATGATTGTTAATGTGTGGTTTCTGGTTTTCGTTGTCATTCCACAAACCTGTTTTAAAGCCTTGGTTCGGACACACAAGCCTGACATTTAATGTACACAGCAGGAGGTCTGTCCTAATTACACTGGTCCTGGTGCTTTTGTGTGAGCAGAAAGCTGAACACTACAGGGCTGTCCTAACTACACTGATCCTGGTGCTTTTGTGTGAGCAGAAAGCTGAACACTACAGGGCTGTCCTAACTACACTGATCCTGGTGCTTTTGCTGAACACAACAGGGCTGTCCTAATGACACTGATCCTGGTGCTTTTGTGTGAGCAGAAAGCTGAACACAACAGGGCTGTCCTAATGACACTGATCCTGGTGCTTTTGCTGAACACAACAGGGCTGTCCTAATGACACTGATCCTGGTGCTTTTGCTGAACACAACAGGGCTGTCCTAATGACACTGATCCTGGTGCTTTTGCTGAACACAACAGGGCTGTCCTAATGACACTGATCCTGGTGCTTTTGCTGAACACAACAGGGCTGTCCTAATGACACTGATCCTGGTGCTTTTGTGTGAGCAGAAAGCTGAACACTACAGGGCTGTCCTAATGACACTGATCCTGGTGATGTTCCTGGTGTGTAGAAAGCTGCTGCTCTCTGTGTGGGGCGCCGTCTGATGAAACACGTTCAGCGCCAACTTGGACGTGGCTCTGCTGAGCAGCATTAGGGTTCAAAACCAGCAAGAGCTAGATACTGTGGCACATACGTGTGTGTGCAGTGTGCACAACGTGTGTGTGTGTGTGTGTGTGTGTGTGTGTGTGCGTGTGTGTGTGAGAGCCTGCTCCTACATCCAATTACAATTGCCCAGCCAGCTGTAATTAACAGCACGTGCTCAGACACAGTATGCCTGTTCCCACAGTGTGTCGTGATAAACGGCAGTGTGTGTATGCGCCTGTGTGTGTGTGTGTGTGTGTGTGTGTGTGTGTGTGTGTGTGTGTGTGTGTGTGTGTGTGTGTGTGTGTGTGTGACAACTGAATATTTTATAGAAATAACAAAAATGTGCTTAATTTAGGAATATTTCTTTAGGAATATTTCAAAGAGATCATCAACACCTTTAGTCAAAACACTGTCACTGAGGCCTAGTAGTACCGCATGTGTGAAGACTTAGGCCTACCCATTTTGTTATCTATGATGGAACATTTTGGAAGTCATATGATTTTGATCACAGGAGACCATAGCTTGTGTAAAATCCTAATAAAAAATGGTATCAAATAAATAATAATAAAAAATAAAAAAAATCAAAAGAGTCATCATTAGTTTGGTGACGAGGCAGGTCCACTGGTGCCTCTGCGTCCAGCACACAGCAGTGGCCCCCAATCAGCCAGTCCACAAGAAGAGGCTGGACACTGCTTCTCTGCAGCCTGTGAATGAATGACACACACACACACACACACACACACACACACACACACACACACACACACGGGCGTATACACTGAGATGCTGACGGTGCATTTCTGTGTGCTGTGTATTCGTCCAGCGGGTCGTCGCCATTGGCCCATGGACTTTAAAGGAATCGCCCCTTCGTGCGCTGTACGACTGTCACTGATTGGCTTAACGAACTGTCAATCATAACTGCAGCTGCCCTGTGCGGCGCGGTTTACGGTGGAGGTGTCGGCTATCAGCTGTAAGTCATGACAGAGGCTCGAGTACAGTGACTGTCACTGGACATAGGCACGGGCTGAAGAACGAACACGTAACGGTCTAAATTTAAATGCAGGGCAACAGGTGCGCGCACGAGAGAGTAATTCCCACGAGCATGCATCTACACGCGTTTTTAACTTCCCACGAGCCCCGGATCTGGCTCGGACGTTTCCCATTCAGATGCGTTACGGAACGTTGGCGGAGGATTTGAGAAAACAAATGAGAGACAAACTTGTCAAACCGGTCTCGAACTTTCTACACAAACACCCACAACCCCATTTAATGAATATGATCCGAGTGTGCATCTCTTTATTTGCTGTTTGATATCACATACAACAGTCGGCTTATGGTGCACAATTACAGAAGACAGTTTGAACTTCCAGAGTGTGTAAACCATGACAGTGAAACACAAATAACAACACACACACACACACACACACACACACACACACACACACACACACACACACACACACACACACACACACACACACACACACACACACAGGCGCACGCTGCTGCTTGACGCGTACGCAATAGGGCGCAGGAAACGGTCACGAGGGGTTGTCAGTTCCATGAACGGTCCCGTTTGGAATACCAGTCCCCGTCCGGCTCGGATCGTTATCTTCAAATCATGGACTGGAGAAGGGTGTCCGCCGAGAAACCTCTCTTCTGCTCCCCGCAGACTCAGCATCAGGGCTGGATCCAAGTGTCAGGTAAACAGCCACGACCGGGAGTCACGCCAGCCGTTGCGTAAAAGTTGGCCAGTTGAGCAAGGATGCGTAGCGAGCGGCTCTTGAGGTCCAGCAGCGGTTAGCCCACTCTCCTGTGGTTTGCCTCGACTTCGATGACGTCTTTCACTCAATGCGCCACTTGTGTTTTTATTTTATTGCGTGTGTGCTGCCGAAAATAGGTCTCATTATCAAGGTGGATGCATAGATAACGGTTGTTGTCGATGGGCATTCTCTGACGTATCTCAGTAGTTTGACCAGCTGCCTGTAGCGGTGTTTAAAGCGCTGCTAATGTGCTTATGAGTTGTTGACAGTGTTGCAATACATACAGTAGGCTACTCTTTCATTAACGTCATTTCCAAACCGATACGAAGGGTCATTTAAGCAGATGCAGTCTAATCCTCCTCGAAGGCTTTCTCCATTAGGCAATGCAGTGTATGAACACGCAAATATTAATTGAATAGTCTTGTCAGATTGCATTAGTTACTAATTGAGTATGTAAATAAACGAATAACGATTAGAGAATAACTTTAAGTTATTTTCCTAATTGACTAATGTGGTCACAGCACTAAACACCTTTCCATATTCACTTCATGAGCTATTACAGTACGTACTTACTGTACATGTAAAGTCGAGAAAGTGGGTTCCGTTTCGGGAAAAAAAAAAAAACATGACATAATAATATGTCTTTCAGAAATGACATTTTGGATAGATGGATAGATTTGTACTCTTTCAGTTTTTAGAGTTTTGTTAGGAAGTTTTGCTGCTTAATTCCTGTAAATGATCAAAGATTTAGGAAGGAGACGAAAAAGAAAAAACACTTTCTATGAAGGTCATTGTTATAATAACATGCATGTATTCATAAGACTGTATTAGGCAATCATAAGATGGAATAATGCCGTATAATTAGGCTATAGCATACTGCTTTATGCCTGCCTCTGATATTTTGTACAAATTAGTTTACTTAAAGCAAGCGAAGGCATAGCTACTATGCCACATTGAAAAGGTATTATACAGATTATTCCATCTTATGGAAAACTATGCCTACATTGTTCAAATGCATTGGCAAGGTTGGTGATATAATGCATTATTTAAAATGGCCCAAACTTGTTGGCCCATAATGCCATATTCTGTAGAAGTATAACCATACATTATAGCAGCAGTCCATAGAGCATAGAGTGCTATGGAGTCTCATGCTAGTTTGTAAATTGCTATAATAATTGTCAATATATTGACTTATAACGTTATTATGTTATGAATGTATGCCAAAGTCATTATAACAAACAATCTTCATAGAAAGTGCTACCAAACACTCCTTTACAGTAATATTGCCAATACGGAACCTCGGAGGTGACATTGCGAGAAATGCCTCCTCCAGGCATCCATAAGTGCCAAAGTCCAGGCTCCATCCAGACCTCAGAAGCGGAAGACTGTGAAAGATGATAGTGCTGGGAGTGAGGTTAGACTTCTCTTCTGCGCTGGCCTCCTGCTGTCTCTGAAAACGGACTTTTGAAGAAAACGGCATGAATGATGACACTATTCTAAGTGTTGCTCTGGGTGCCTCGCGTAATTGAATTAGTTCTGTGTCAAGACAATGATCATCCATAAGAGCAGTACTGAAGCTGAATATGTGATCAGTGAATCAGGGATATAACCCAGATAGTTACAGTCGTCTACTTTGTGTGTGTGTGTGTGTGTGTGAGAGAGAGATTTTGTGTGTGTCTATGTGAAAGAGTTTGTATGTGTGTGTGTGAGAGAGAGAGAGAGAGTGAGTGAATTTGTGTGTGTGTGTGTGTGTGTGTGTGTGAATGTTTGAGAGAGAGAGAGAGAGAGAGAGAGTTTGTGCGTACGTGTGTGTGTGTGTTGTGTGTGTGTGTGTGTGTGTGTGTGTGTGTGTGTGTGTGTGTGTGTGTGTGTGTGTGTGTGTGTGTGTGTGTGTGTGAGTGAGAGAGAGAGAGAGAGAGAGAGAGAGAGAGAGAGAGGTTGTGCGTGTGTGTGTGTGTGTGTGTGTGTGTGTGTGTGTGTGAGAGAGAGAGTCACCGCAGGGAATTTGGAGGTGATCATGCTGCCGAATGGAAACAGTTGGAGTTGGTTAAGGAGAAATTAGGACATGCATATGCACACACACACACACACACACACACATATATACACACACACACACACACACACACACACACACACACACACACATACAGAAACACATATACACACAGAGAGAGAAAGAGAAAGAGAGAGAGAGAGAGAGGGAGAAAGAGAGAAACACATACACACACAGACACACACACACACACACACACACACACACACACACACACACACACACACACACACACACACACACACACACACACACACACACACACACACATACACACACAATAAGAGAGAGAGAAACTGGCGAGAGACACAGGCAATTTCAGTGTTGCCCCATACAGTAGTCTATCTCAATCTCACTCTCCATTTCCTGTGACACAGAGGAAAACTGTCCGGCATCCTCGTCTCCAAGAGCACACTGTGACCTGTGTTCGTGCTTCATTTGCAGTCGAACGCCTTCGCTTGGGGAGCCGATGATATAATGGTGATATTTTGGGAGTTTATCAGAGTCTGTTTATTAATCTCTGCACTGACAGCAGGGGAGGCATTTTATAATCTGACTGATGGTCTGGTATTCCCAGATCACTGCACTTCCACAAACATACTCAGTGGAAACTATAGTGGAATGTGTAGCTGACTTGTTAGATACCAAATGACTATTCATTCTTGTTCACAAAGAAGTACAGTATCAGTGTATTGTATGTTAATGCTGCAGTTGGCAGGTTTTGCAGATTGAGCAGACTTATCCTAGCCTGACGACGTCATACTCAATTCTTATCAGAATATGAGTCTGAAACTGCTCCATTCAGCTGCGATTATGGGGCGTGATTCAACCGATACAGTGCGGGGGGATAGCTCTGCACTCATTGGATAGACCAAACCAAACAGAACAAGTTATTGGCTGTCAGTATCTGCGAAATCTAAGACAGAAATATGTAGCAGGGTAGGCTATGGAAAACATCCTCCTTCGTTTTTAAAAATAATTCCTTCAAACTGTATGCAATGAACAGCTGGGGAAGTGTGTCGTTAACCCAACGAGCAAACAGACATTTTTAAACAAACGGGAACAACATCACCCAAACATGCTGTTTTAACTGGGTGAAAGTGAAACTGAAGTTTTCCCACACATCCTCGTTGGTCTAAGTGTTCAGAAATAGTTGTGCGAATCCGTGATAAAACCTCCGTTTCAATAGCTAAGATAAACGAAAGGCCAAACTGCATGAACAAATTATGCATTCATAGCCATAGCGTTTCTGTTGCAATCAAAATCAACCTAAGCGAACATGGTCTCACACCCAAATCGTTGAACGAGGACGCATGCAGCCGTGAACGTCACTGCTGTTCATATGTCAATCATCACGTAAAGCCCGCCCTGTGAAATGTGATTGGTCCGGGCTGAAGTGTATCTCGAATAGTAGCAGCTGAACGGAGCAGTGCCAGACCGAAGTTCCCTGCAGAAAAATAATGGAGGCGGGGCTAAACTTCGGTCTGGCATCCAGGCTAGACTTATCCAGCCTTTTGAATGTAAACTAATATCATGCCCCATCTCCAGTAGCACTGAGAACCCTCCTATCGAGTTTGTGCTTGTTAGTGATTGTGCACGAACTGTGATTGACAGTCAGATCTGCCAATGATCATTCAGCCCTGCGCTTATTTGATCAGAGGAACCGGGAGCGATGGATTTAAAAAAAATAAAATAAATAAATAACAGTAGGTAGAGGTAAGCGCAGGGTTTTTTTTTTCTAAAACCTGATTTATGTTGTTCAGTCGAACCATACTGTCAGTTTCAGTGAGAAAAACCTTGCCAACTTCAGTTTTAAGTATGTTATACGTATATTGTAAGTGGACATATTGTATAAGTGGATGTACAGAACATGTACTGATGTACAGTTCATGTTTTTAAGTGGCTGTGGCGTA
>NC_085007.1:7730834-7735834 GCF_963854185.1 Sardina pilchardus | reverse complement strand
CAGTATACTGCTGTAGTATGACGAACATGGCAATTTATTCTATGACCCTTATTGATGGTGTATAGCCATTGTAGATCCGTGTTCACGCTTGCTTGATTTAACTGTTGGTTTTCATTCTGTGGCTTGTCCTTTTTGCTCTGTCGACTGGCTTCACAGTGAATGGATAGATTAGACAATAATCATAAAATATGATGTGTTGCTACACATGCAGGATATGGGGACCAATCACAGTTTATTACATGCAAATAGAGACTCGTGTTAAGTGTGGATGAAGCGCTTGATTAGTAACTGAACATGTAAGATATTTGTAATACTGCTAAGCTGTCCCAAATTCAAATATCCATTGGCATGCAGCAGACACATGAAATTGGCATCTGAACGCACAGATATTTGCCTGCTGGAATATCAGTGATTTTTGGCTGTAATAGTATGAGCTGGCGTGTGCAAAGCTGTGTGTGTCATCGGCCAGTAAAGCTGGCACGGTATCAGGTACTGAGTACACGATGATTAAAATAAACATAATCTGTGCACGCTCATCTGAGAATGACAGGACAGCCCAGGGGAGTGGGAGGGCAAATCCTCACGCGGGAATACCTGGACGACCTCCAGGAGGGGAAGCACTCATGATCGACGTGGAAGTAGATCTCGTTACCATGCCGACGACCTCGGGTCAGACGGCTCGCTCTGATTTAAGCGACCGTGAAAATTTTGGGTGCGCGTGTCGGTGACTCGGGGTGCGTTGTCGCATGTGTGATTGACACGGGGCTAGCGGTCAGTGAGTTATTATATAAGCCGTGTCGTCTTAGCTGGACTGCGGAAGGAGTTTGTTAATCTGCGGCTCTGAACTCTAAACTTTTAAACTCTCCGAATCAATCTTCCAAAAAGCCCCAGAAACACTCAGAGTTTCTCATCCGCACATGAGAATAAAGCCCCGTCTGTTAAGATTTATCCAGCCACGACAAGTTACACACGTCTTAACACACACACACACACACACACACACACACACACACACACACAGCCTCGAAGCATTTTAGTGTATAACACACACACTCTATGTGTCTCATCCTTAACAAACACAAAGCCTTGAAACATCTTATGCTATAACACAGCACAGGCTGTATGAATCTCTGTCTTCAAACACATATGTAGCCTTGAAGCATCTTAGTGTATTACACACACACACACACACACACACACACACACAGCCTTTGTGTCCTTACTACAAACACAAAGCCTTGAAACGTTTTACTCTATAACACAGGCTCTGTACGTCTCATCATGGCATTTAAATGGTGGGCAAAAAAAAAAAAAAAAAAAAAAAAATCAACAAGGAAAGTTTAATTCCTGCATAAACTACAGCTATCATTTTGCATGTGGGACTGAAGACCATCCCCCAGACCCCACTACTGGTCTGGCACTAGTGACATCTGTTCCTGCATGAGCTACAGGCTACGTGCACAAGGCTCATCCTCATTAGGCAGTCATCATTGACGATAACAAAACTTAAACGACGCGACGTGCAGTAGAAACAAAGCGCAACCTCCCCAGACTAATGTTCAATCTCAAAAGATTGAGCTTAGTATGGTGAAAACCAGACTACTAATCAATACCTGTTGACGAGAAACAGACAACAATACGTGATTTCAACCCTTGCGTCTTCCATGTTTAGTAACAGTACACATATCATACAGGGTCAAAATATAGGAGCTTAGTGTCAAAGTGACCTACTAGTGAGAAATGTAGAACATTAAACTACTTATTGAAACATTGGACACAATGCAGAACATTAAACCACATATTGGAATATTGAACGTAATGCTCTATTCCACTTTCTTTCAGAGGCAAATGCACACTTAGCCGACTTCAAAGCATGCACTGCAATGCTGACTGCCTGTTGAATCCTGTTCGGTCGCTTTGTGTTTCCTGTGTGAGAGTGACAATTATACTACTGTATAAAAGATGGCAGCAGATCGTACAACAATAAAACAATATTAGGAAACAGCAATGATAGTGGATGCTCTCTTTCTCTTTCTTCTTATCCTCATATCCTCTCTCTCTCCGTCTCCTGCTCTCTATGTTATTTACTTTTGGATATCTCTATCTCTGCCTAACCTCACCGCCCTGCCCCTGATCTATCACCCCCTCTCTCTCTATCACTCTTTTGCTCTCTCTCTCACTCCCCCTCTCCCTCTCTCTCTCTTTTGGTCTCTCACACCCACTCTTACTATTTCTCTCATCTCTCTTTCTCTCTCTTTTCCAGCCTATCAGAGAACTGTTAGTGTCTATATTAGCAAGAGCTGTCGCTTTAAATACCTGCTGCTTTACTCCCAATCTCTCTCTCTCTCTCTCTCTCTCTCTCTCTCTCTCTCTCTCTCTCTCTCTCTCTCTCTCTCTCTCTCTCTCTCTCCTCTCTCTCTCTCTCTTTCTCTTTTTGAAACAGGATCATATGGACAGAGCTAGTGCCCTGTGAAGCCAGGGCCAATAGATGCCTTTAGTTACTCAAAACCGAAAGCCCACTGATCTCCCCATTCTCAACTGACTTTGTGGCAAAAGTAGACTTGTTTGCAGCGCCCTCTACTGGTTGATGAAGGAAATGCAATTTGAACGGAAATTTGTCCTCATTGCCAGTTTGCCAAGTAATTAGACAGCTGAAGAGAGAGGAAGGGAAAAAAAGGGAAAAAAAAAACATTCCTGCTAGTTTCTAAAAGTGTCTGTCCCTGGAGTCTGCACAGATGCTACTGCTGTTCTCTTTTCCCTTTTATTTTTTCTCTTACTCGTTTCTTTGGCTTGTCTTTCTTTGCATGTCTAGATTGTTTCTCTGGTGGAGAGCAGATTCGTGTGTGTGTGTGTGTGTGTGTGTGTGTGTGTGTGTGTGTGTGTGTGTGTGTGTGTGTGTGTGTGTGTATGTGTGTGTGTGTGTGTGTGTGTGTGTGTGTGTGTGTGTGTGTGTGTGTGTGTGTGTGTGTGTGTATGGCACATATGCAAGTTTGGCTCATCTACATACTGTATGCACACACACATCAAATGTAAGGATATAGCTCATCTACAGCTACACACAGACACACGCACACACACACACACACACACACACACACACACACATGGTTTATATAGTAATTATTTGTTGTACTAAATCTTGGTAATTTCCATTTATTTATTATCACTTTCTTTGAGCATGCCCGTGCACACACACATGCGAACACAAACACACACACAAACACACACAGCCAGGGACTGTCAGCTGGGGCAAATGGTTATAATGACACTCTAGGGACGGAACGGATAGTTCTTCAAATGGCAGCTCTGTGACGTTCTGAAAGCATGAATCTCTCTCTCTCTCTCTCTCTCTCTCTCTCTCTCTCTCTCTCTCTCTCTCTCTCTCTCTCTCTCTCTCTCTCTCTCTCTCTCTCCCTCTCTCTCTCTTTCTCTCTCTCTCCCTCTCTCTGCCCCTCCTTCTCCCCTCCTGTCCTCGACACCTGTGTCTTCCTCTTCCTCTATTCTTTTACCTTTCCTTCATTTTTTCTCCTCTATCTGCTGCCCTCTCTTCAACCTCTCCACCTTGCGTTGCTCCTGCACAGTGTGTCACAAGTTGCTTTTCTATCATCATACAGTTCTCTCCCCCCTCACCTTTTCTGCCTTAATGCATTGTGCTGTGCATGTATACACTAATCTCTCTCTGTGTGTGTGTGTGTGTGTGTGTGTGTGTGTGTGTGTGTGTGTGTGTGTGTAAGAGAGAGAAGGACAGAGTCCTTTGTATTCATTCAGTGCAGCAAGGTTACACAGAGGCAAGAAAAGACTAATGGCCTGTGTGTGTGTGTGTGTGTGTGTGTGTGTGTGTGTGTGAGTGTGAGTGTGTGTGTGAGCATGCTTGTAGATGTGTGAGTGTGTGAATGTGTTTGTTGGAGTGTCTGTCTGAGAGAGAGCGTGTTAATAGGCCTGTGTGTGTGTGTGCGTGTGTGTGTGTGTGTGTGTATGTGTGTGTGTGTGTGTGTGTGTGTGTGTGTGTGTGTGTGTGTGTGTGTGTGTGTGTGTGTGTGTGTGTGTGTGTGTGTGTGTGTGTGTGTGTGCGTGTATGCGTGTGTGTGTGTGTGCACTAAAGGTGATTGCTTTCCTCCAATGCTTCCCTCCCACTATTCTCCTTCTATTTCCCTCATACATCTTCACCTGAACACACACGCGCACACACACTCCCTCTCTCCCTCCCTCCCTCCCTCCCTCTCTCTTCCCCTCTCCCTTTCTCCCTCTCTCCTTCCATCTCTCTCCCCCTCTCCCTTCCTCTCTCCCTCACTCTCCCTCTCCCTCACTCTCCCTCCCTCCCTCTCTCTTCCCCTCTCCCTTTCTCCCTCTCTCCTTCCATCTCTCTCCCCCTCTCCCTGCCTCTCTCCCTCACTCTCCCCCACTCTCTCTCCCTCTCTCCCCTCTCTCTCTCCCTCTCCCTCTCTCTCCTCTCTCTCTCCGTCTCTCCTCCCATATCCCTCTCTACCTTCCTTTTCTCCTCTTCTCCTTCATCCTGTCTCGGGACAGAACAGAACAGTATGTACAACATCACTGGCAGTTAAAAGTGTGTGTGTGCATGCATTAGAAAGAGAGAGAGAGAGAGAGAGAGAGAGAGAGAGAGAGAGAGAGAGAGAGTGTGTGTGTGTGTGTGTGTGTGTGTGATTGTATTAAACAGAGAAAGTGAGTGGACATGCATGTGTGTGTGTGCGTGTGTGCGTGTGTGCGCGCATTTGTGTGTATGTGTGTATATTAGAAAGAGAGAGTGAGTGGATGTCCATGTGGATGTGTGTGTATGAGAAAGAGAGCGTGAGTGGACGTGTGTGTGTGTGTGTGTGTGTGTGTGTGTGTGTGTGTGTGTGTGTGTGTGTGTGTGTGTGTGTGGCATCACGTCATGTGAGCAGTGTAGACCAGAGCGAGGCAGGCAGTAGCACACTGAAGAGAGAAGCGGCATCACTCTCCCGCAACCCTGCACGGGCTTGTTGTGCTCCAACACAAACACA
>NC_085007.1:7695834-7700834 GCF_963854185.1 Sardina pilchardus | reverse complement strand
ATCTGATCAATATGATTGGTAAGGATGGACCAATTATTTCAAAGTTAGCGCCCATCGAGATGCAAGTGTTGGAAAGGAATCCCAATCATAAGTCACCAGACTCTATTCACTCATCAGGACTGAGTTTTGATTTCTCCAGGCTAACTGATGGCCGCCCATGGGTCAAGCTCCACACCGTGCCTGCTCTGTCCGTGCTGTGCCCCGTGATGTTGTTTATGCAGATAATTTACTGTTATGCACTCACTGACAGATTTCATTAAGTTTGCTGAGTAGACCATTGTTTTACACAGGGGCTGTAGTCTTCTGCTGGCACTGAATCTATCAGATTGCGTTAAGGTTAAGGTCCTACTTTTCTTCCTTCTCTCTTTTCTGCTCTCATTCTCATCCCTTTGCTTTTGTTCCCCACCTGAGCATCCATGTCGGCCGCGATGTGTCCTCGAGTAGGATCTCTCTCTCCTCCCAAGCTCATTATTTAACGTCCAGTTAGCTGAATGCCCACTGACAGCCTCCTTTAGCGAGCACAGCACACTGGGCTATGAGGCCAATGCCTCTGGGAGACCTCTGATAACTATGCGTAGCATTTAATGCTAATATGGGCAGCATGTCTATACAGTCACCCATCCAAGGGTCGGACTAGCATTAGGGTTAGAGTTCCATTGAACAGGGTTGCCCAATAGCTTGCGAGCAACCAGTCGCTTCCCACCTGTTTTTGAGTGGCTCTCCAAAAGAAAACAGTTACTTGGTAAAGTGCTAATATGGGCAGCATGTCAATACAGTCACCCATCCAAGGGTCAGACTAGCATTAGGGTTAGAGTTGCATTGAACAGGGGTGCCCAATAGCTTGCGAGCAACCAGTAGCTTCCCACCTGTTTTTGAGTGGCTCTCCAAAAGAAAACAGTTACTTGGTAAAATTGTTAAAATCAAATGAAATCAAATTCCCAGACATGCTCCTGCCCAGTACTGATGCAAAATGATAATTTGCCAATTAAACAGATTAGGCTTCTCCCTAATCGGCTAGTTTGGTGATTCAGCAATGAAGGCTTAGCATGAGGTGATGTTAAATGGCTACCAAGCAGGCCATTAAAAGTAAATAGCTTAACATAGCCTGGAGGAGACAGTCTCTGCCGCTACGCATGGATTGTCCCACCCACTTGTTTTTAAAGTTTTCAAAATAAATAGCCATTAAAATAAAGGCCTTTGTACTTTTTTCTGAGAGTCAAGTCAACTTTTATTTATAAATATATACATATTTTTTATTCATATAGGGTATTTCATACACAGAGGTCATTCAATGTGCTTTACATAAACACAAGCAAATAGGAATGGCTAATAAAAGCATGTAAGGGAAATAGTCAAAGAATAGTTTAATAGTTAAAGAATAAAAAAGAAAATGCTAAACACAAGGTCATAGTACATAAAAAGGGCAATAGCTAAAAAGTAATAATTAAAACTCAATAAAACAAAACAAAAAAGTGAACACAGAGTGAACAGCAGCACTCTATGAAGATTCCCAAACTGTGTGCACTGCCCACACATATATTTCCTTTCAGAACTAAAATGCCCAATAACGGGGTTCGTAGGTCCCCCTCGTGTAATATTAACACCCAAAATAGTTTTAGAGAAACCCAGTAGAGCTGTAACTCTCAAGACGTAAAGAACGAGCCATTACACTCTGACTATTTCCGGTCTGTCTATTCTGTTAGAACTACTCCACAAAATCTCCCTTTGCCCAACTAAGGACAGCAATAGTACTACAAGGAACAACAGTACTCACCCAAAGAGTGCTCTGTGAACTGGGAAATGAACATTTGATCAGTTAACAGAAAGCATCTGACAAAAGTTTGGTCTTAAGTCTACAGTAATTTCCTGTGTGTTAGCCACATTGTGTATATGCCACAGAACAGTGTTTTATTAAAAGAAGCAAAACCATATCAATACCATTATTATCACCGTGTATTAACCTCATAGCTGAAGAAATTGAGCAAAATCAATGTACAGTACATGTATGTGCCGTAGCTAACAGTTGGGAAATCATGGTAGATTTTAAACTGGCTACAGTTGGGGCAATTTTGATCTCATCTGAAAGTTGGTTCCAGTACGCTTGACTAACAAGTATTTATTCTGTTCTGAGGCCTAAGAGGTCTGGAAGGTGTGTGCTGCTGAAGCAAGTCTGCTTAGTAATTTGGTCCCATTAGTGTTGGAGTAATGTGGTCAGTTCTTTTAGTTTCTGTGAGAACCCTAGCCGCTGCATTTTGTATCATTTGAAGCTGTTTGATAGTCTTTTTTGGAAGGCCTGTGAAAAGCCCATTGAGGTAATCAACCCTACTGGAGGAGAATGCATGAATATGTTTTTTTTAGATCATGTGTTGACATTAGCCCTCTAAGAGTGCCATACATTTCTTTTTTCTCCCTTCAACTATTGGGTTCCTAACACCAAAAAGCACTTTGGACTCTTTGTTTGTGAAAAAAAGAAAAAATACAATATTGGAGTATACTGTATGTGAGTGTGTCAATCGGTGATAATGTAACATCAATTTCCACTGGAGTCTACAAACAGAAGTTATGGGAATTGAAAGGCTTATTTAGAGGTTATGGTACATCAGCTATGTGAATATGCTACTGTGACTTATACAAATGATTAGTCGCTCTCGTCCATGTTCATTTTGTCAAAGTAACTCTAACTGCTAACACTAACACAGACTCCTGTTAGCATTGGCAAGAACCGTATAGTCCTGTCAAGTAGCATTACATTAGCAAAGCACATACTTCTCATTATCACTGAATATAATGACTAGCCTACACTGATATCTTGCTATGGTCTTCATTAGGCCACATTAATCACTGCCTGGCCATCTGCTATCCAAGCTAGCATTGCTTGCATTCGTTATTTATCCATATGCTCTGTTGCACGGTTAGCATGGCTAGCATTAACTATGCATTCATCTGACTCCCTTGACTTTCTTGTCCAGGGCCATCATCGATGAGCTGTAGGCTATTCCCACTGCGGTGGAGTGTGGGAGTGCAGAGGTCTGGCTGGCTAAACAGCTTTACAAGCTAACAACTGTTTGTGTATGCGCGTCAATGTGTGTGTGTGAGTGTGTGTGTGTGTGTGTGTGTGTGTGTGTGTGTGTGTGTGTGTGTGTGTGTGTGTGTGTGTGGCTGGCTAACAAGCTAACTCTCTCAAACTCACAGTGCTGTGTTAGAGGAGACCTTAAGCTAAACTTTGAGTGGAGTTTTGGAACAGATCAATAATACATATCAGACTCACTTAAACATACAAACAGACACACAGACACACACACACACACACACACACACATACAAACACAGACACAGACACACACAGCTAGTGGCGATATCAAATCTCATAAATTCATACACCCCCTCTCCTACACTATTGATTTCTTTCATAATTATCTTTCACATTACAGAATGGAAATGAGATGCAAATACACATGTTGCTTTTTTTTTTGCAAAGGCATTGATTTCTTTGCCAGATATTTAGCTAAAACCAAGGTAGATAGAAGTGTTGTGTCTGATTGGTGCACACATCACAAAACACCATGGAAGAAGCGGAGGTCAACGCATGCCTTTAAGAAATGTATTTTACTGAATGCTTAACATGTCATGCTCAGAGGTGAGTAAAAAAAACAACTTGAACAATACTTTAGTTTAGGGAGAATGGGAAAGTGTCTATCCACCCCTAAAAATGCCCCTCGGCAGCAAGTCAGCTTTGGACCTTAGTCTATTTTAGTTTGAATACCCTCAATCAGGGTGTTTAGCCATCTTTCTATAGCTTTGTCATGATAGCATAACATCCCATTTGCAGGAGAGCTGTGTGAGTCCTCTGGCAGTGAGCTAATAGTTTTTTACCACAACGATCACAGGTTATAATTAGCAGAGAAGCAGTACTTTAGTACTTATGCCACCCACACCCCTATCCCTCTGTGCCTACCCACCACAACGCCCCTGGTGGTCTGCCTTCTGAATGTGGTCAGTTTCGTGACGTCCCCACCCCTGGACTCGTAGTCTCTCCTGACACTGCCCAAACACAACTCCACACACGACGTCCCGCAGTTGCTGTGTCTTTAAGGAGAGAACGGAAGAGAGAGGGAGAGAGAGAGAGAGAGTGAGAGAGAGAGAGAGAGAGAGAGAGAGGGGAGGGAGAATTGGAGAGAGAGGAAAACAGAAGGAAAGAGAAAGGGAGGAAGAGAGAGAGGGAGGGAGAGAGAAAAACAAGCTGAAAAAGAGCCATGTGCGTGTACGCCACTTTGAGTCCTCTCGCTCCCCTGCGATCCCTCCTCTCTCGTACTCTCCCTCCCTCTTTCTCTCTCTCCCTCTCTCTCTCTCTCTCTCTGTGCTCCCTCGCTCTGTGGCTGGGTTCAGTTGGATCCAGACAGGACTCAGAGCTGCACTGCTCTTGCCTCTCAGGGTGAAGGGAGAACTTAACCCATCACACCTCTCTCTCTCCCTCCCTCTTCCTCTCTCTCTCTCTCTCTCTCACTCTCTCTCTCTGTCTCTCTCTCTATCTCTACTCTCACCACTGTTTCTTTATCTCTCTCTCTCTCTCTCTCTCTCTCTCTCTTTCTCTTTCTGCCTCTCACTGTTCTGTGTCTGTGTCTGTCTCTGGCTTGACGAGAGTCTCTCTCTCTCTCTGTCTCGGTCACCGTGAGGCTATGGAGCAGGACACAGGACAGGAGATGGACATACCCAATGGGGGTGAGTGTCTCTGGGAGTTCACTAAGAGGGACCAGAGTCCAGGAGGGGTGGGGGGGGGGGCGTCTGCATGGGCGAACCCCAGGGTCGCGCATCTCTGAGCGGATAGTATGTGCGGGGATGGGGGCCCTTGCGGGTTGGGGTCTGGAGGTACAGTACTGTTCTGCAGGTGGTGGTTGTGGAGGACGAGAGTAAATATTGGCTGAAGTGTGTGGGATGTTGGAGCATAAAGTGATTTTGTTTTAATGTTGTTGTTGTTGTTGTTGTTGTTGTGTGTGTGTTGA
>NC_085007.1:7680834-7690834 GCF_963854185.1 Sardina pilchardus | reverse complement strand
TCTGTCTTCCTCTCTCTCTCTCTCTGAATGTGTGTGTGTGTGTGTGTGTGTGTGTGTACAGAGAGAGCAGGGAACAATGCAGAGGGGGGTAGAGAGAAAGGAACCAACAAGAAGGAGAGAGACTTTTAAAAAAGACACAGGAGAGAGAGGAGAGGAGAGAGAGATAACTGAGTTGGAAGAGAAGGAGGTCTGTGTCCAAGGCCTCCGTTCATTGACATGTAAATAGGTCCTGGTGCTTGTTGTCCTATTTCAGCCTCAGCTAGCGCACCGTTGGCCTGAGACAGAGCACAGAGAAGCAGAGCACAGAGAAGCAGAGGACAGAGAAGCAGAGCACAGAGAAGAGAAGCAGAGCACAGAGAAGCAGAGCACAGAGAAGCAGAGGATAGAGAAGCAGAGCACAGAGAAGCAGAGCACAGAGAAGCAGAGGACAGAGAAGAGAAGCAGAGGATAGAGAAGCAGAGGATAGAGAAGCAGAGGATAGAGAAGCAGAGCACAGAGAAGCAGAGCACAGAGAAGCAGAGCACAGAGAAGAGAAGCAGAGCACAGAGAAGAGAAGCAGAGCACAGAGAAGAGAAGCAGAGCACAGAGAAGAGAAGCAGAGGACAGAGAAGCAGAGCACAGAGAAGAGAAGCAGAGCACAGAGAAGCAGAGCACAGAGAAGCAGAGCACAGAGAAGCAGAGCACAGAGAAGCAGAGGACAGAGAAGGCGGAATAGAAGGAGGTGTGTGAAAGAGATATTGGTGTGTGTGTGTGTCTGTCTGTGTGTGTGTGTGATGTTGGTGTGTTGCGTACCCTTGGGTATGTTTTGTCAGTGTGTGAATGATATGTTTGTTTGTGTGTGTGTGTGTGTGTGTGTGTGAGAGAGAGAGAGAGAGAGAGAGAGAGAGAGAGAGAGAGGTGTTGGTGTGTTGCGTGTTTCGCACCCGTAGGTTTCTCCTGAGATCTCTTGCCATCGCTCAGAGCCTCTCCAATGGGGGACCTCCGGGAGGAACTCATCTGGCCGCGGCTAATGTCTCGTTAGCACCTCGTTAGCATCTCATTAGGGGGCTGGTTAAGGCTGTCAACAGTGTCTTTGTCAAAACGTACGTGTGTGTGTGTGTGTGTTCATTTGTGTTTGTGGGTGCCTATGTGTCACTATTTCTGGGAGCCCTGTTCATAACCTATCCATGCATATTCAGTGTGTGTGTGTGTGTGTGTGTGTGTGTGTGTGTGTGTGTGTGTGTGTGTGTGTGTGTGTGTGTGTTTGTGCAAATATAATATATCGAGAAAAATAGCCTGTCTGAAGATAAGAGCTCATTAAAAGCATTTGCATTAAAAGCAGAGCCACGTGCCCCAAACTGCCCCCACTGAGGTGTTAGACCATCAAAGCTCTCGACAAAGCCGGAAGAGAGGGAGAGAGATAGACAGAGAGAGAGAGAGAGAGAGAGAGAGAGCTTGAGAGAGAGAGGCAGAAAGAGCAAGGGAGGAGAGAAGAAAAGACTAAATGAAAGAGACAAAGAGGCAAAACATCTCTTCATTGTGGGTATCATTTCCCTTCCCTGAAAAGCCCTAATGTCTTTCTTTCAAATCGAGTGCATCTGTCGTCAGGCTTCCACGTATGCAAATGTAATTTTTCTAAAGGGTCACGACTGCAAGCACTCACATGGCAGAATGCTTTGGAGAGGGGGGAAAAACACAGACTTGGCCTGTAGAATCAGCCAATGAGATTTATCCTCTGCGTCGCTCTCGACTCCGACAGCCAATGAGATTTATCGTCGACGTCGCCACGGCCTCCGGCAGCGCCTGCCTTTGATTGGCAGGTAGTCATTACTGCTGAGTGTTCCGCTGAAAAGTGCCACTTTGCTCGGGAGACTCAACTCACGGCCTGATCAGGGTCCCATCTGTCCCAGCGCAGCATCAGGGCCAGGGTGTCTGTCTCACTGCCTGTCTGTCTGCCAGTCTGTCTGTCTGTCTTTCCCAGCGCAGCATCAGGGCAGGCCAGGGTGTCTGTCTCACTGCTTGTCTGTCTGCTAGTCTGTCTGTCTGTCCCAATGCAGCATCAGGGTTGGCCAGGGTGTCTGTCTGCCAGTCTGTCTGTCTGTCCCAATGCAGCGCCAGGGTTGAGGAAAATGTCTGCCTCTCTTCCAGTTTCCCTGTCCTGACACAGCATCAAGGTTGGACATGGTATCCGTCACACTGTCTGTCTGTCTGCCAGTCTGTCTGTCTGTCCCAATGCAGCATCAGGGTTGGCCAGGGTGTCTGTCTCACTGCCTGTCTGTCTGTTCCAACAGAGCATCAGGGTTGGCCAGGGTTTCTTTTTTTTTTTTAAGTATATTTTTTCGCCCTTTTTGCCTTATTCCTATTAGTATAGGACAGTGAAGAGGTAGACAGGAAACAAGTGGGAGAGAGAGATGGGGCGGGATTGGGATATGACCGCAGGTCGGATTCGAACCTGGGTCCCCGTGGGCACTCGGACCCGTAAATGGTACGGACGCTGTAGCCTGCTGCGCCACAGCGCCCCCCTGGCCAGGGTTTACTGCACTCTACCCTTTTAAATTTGCCTAGAATTGTTAGAATTGCTTTTAAAAAGCTTAAAATGTTTTCCCATGTTGTAAGTCGCTTCGGTTAAACAGCGTCAACCAAATGTAATGTAATGATTTGTGAATGATGTAGTATAAATGAAGATATAGTTCAGCAGATTTTAGAATGTTCAAGTGAATCTTGAATAAAAGCTGACGCTGTTCCATCAAGAGGAGAGTACATATTACATAACCTGAATAGGCTCGAGAGTACCGAGCAGGCATTAGATCTGGACAGGGCCCTATTGGATTTCACAACAGAGGATATCTCTGTCTCTCTCCCTCTTTCTCTCTCTCTCTCGCTCCCTGTTTTTCTCTCTCTGGTGTCGGAGGTCTCCTCTGTAGAGTCTACCTATGCCATTAATTATAGACACCATCAATGGAGATATGAGATGCGGGTTTATTATCATTCTTAATTCAAGACATAGGCAAACACACACGCACACACAGACACACACACACAAATCAGTGCTGAATAACCAGTGCTTCCCGCATCCACCTAATGGAAAGTTCCAGAATCTCTCACACACCGAACGTTGAGAACAACTGGAACTGGAAGCGATGGAAACTGATGAAACCGGAAACAATGATTCTCTTTCAAAAACACACACTCATATCACACATTACACACATACACACTCACACACGCATACCCACACACATAACACACGTACACACCTACACACGTAACCACAATGAAAATGTACTTTGATTGTTCTCATTCACTACAAACAACTGGCCATGAGGTTTATCCGTAACTGGAAACAGAAAATTGTCCCCACAAGGACCAGAAATCAGTGCTTGTAGACCCCGATCATTGCAGACTGTATAGTAGGGGAATTCATTGACCTCTTCGGGCTATGGAGATAGGGTTTCCTCCTGACCCACAATACCCGATTGTCCCTTTTTTTTTATTAGCCAGCTCTGGAAAATGCATTTACTCACTTACAGGATACACGGTTACACGGCTAATAAATTATGTTTTTACACGCTATTACTGCGTTTGTAGCAAGGATAACGGCAGTGTTCACTGTGCTTAAGTCACATCGACTTTATTTGTACACTGTGCAGAATTCCCCACCTTTATTTGTAGAGCTTTTAAAGGTACACTGTGCAAGATTTTATGCACCTTAATGTGACCGTTACAAACCCAATTTGATGTTGAACAAACTTATATCGGGAATCGTTCACCTACACTCTAACAAATAGAGTGTATGCAGGCTTTAAAGAAGCATTTAGGGGTGCCATACAGTTTATGAAGCATGCAATAGAACCATTTTTGGTTCTATGTAGCACCTTTTTTTCTAAGAGTGTAGCATAGACATACAGCATCGATGTACAGTATACAGAGAGTATGTAGGGTCGCTAACTAGAGAACCAGTCATGCAACTTCAAGAACAGTGGCCCGAATCGTCTCGCGAGAATCGTGACATATTACCTTGTCAGGAGATATAGCTTGGAGATGTTTTTTCTCTGTTGTTAATTCTTCACCTCTTCAACAAAAATGTTGTCATTAGGTACAGAGGGATCAAATTACGAGAAGTAGGCTATTTTCCAAAAATACCTGAACCTGTATAGTATACCTTTAAAGGAACTACACCACCCTTGGCACATACAGTGGAGGTACTATCATGCTGTTATGCTGTTTGATCTTACCGGTAGTAAAGATGTGGCCATCCCCTTGCAAAAGAATAACTGCCGTTATGGGACAAATATGGGAGCCTTGATCAAATTCATCAATGTTTGCACATCAGTGTTTTGCCCATGATGTTAAACTTGATGGCAAATTGATTTTGCCAAGTTATTATTGGCTTTAGTTTGACTTAAGACCTAAGCACTTTACCCATCATACAAATAGGGCCCATAGTCTTTGGCATCCTCTGCAACATCACCACCATCATCAGCAATGGAACGGCAGGAGGTTAGCAGTAGCAATAATGGGTGACTTCCTGAACATCTACGCTAACAGTGAGTGAGGGAGAGTCAGACAAACATCAGCTGTTGGCTGTGGCTGGAGCGATAGGAGAGTGACTAGGTTACCGTAATGTCATTTCAGTAGGCCTACAGTGATAGCAGCACAATTTGCGGTTGTTGAGAGAGACTCCCTGAATATGATAACGTAGCCGACAGCAGGCTAACCGCACAGCTGGCGGTAACAGGAAGAGACTCATACTCCTCCTCACTCATTTTAATATCACTAACAGTGTTAGTCGGTCATAATTCATATTAGCATGGAGAAACTGACTTTGCAATATAGGCCTATCGCTAACCAAAGCTGTGTCTCAAAACGCATACTTCTGTCAGTACACGGCTAGTATGCACTGCATCATGATTTTAAATGGTTAGTATTGTCCCAATATCTGCACTATATACTTAAACTAAATATTTGAAGTGTGCAAGTAGGCGGTTTGAGGCACAGACTATGTACAGGTAAACAACTAGTAGAATGATTAGCATTAGCGTGATAGCAAGGCTCACTTACATGCTGCCTGGCATGCAGTGCCTGTTCCTTTATTCATCTGCTCATGTTATTGCTCTGACAGGCTGATGTGAAGACAGCACAGCGGGAAGCCATTTGGCCCCATTTGTCAGGCACAGGACCCCTGCTGAGTGCGTGGGGAGAGCTACTGTGTGTGTGTGTGTGTGTGTGTGTGTGTGTGTGTGTGTGTGTGTCAATTTGGAAGAGACAGAGGTGCTGATTTGGTGGCATTGACAGCGAAATAATTAGTCAAGATTTTTTCTTCTTTTTTTTTCATTCACGTAGATGTAGCTGTGGTGTGTGTGCATGTACAGTATGTGTGTGAGAGTTTCTGTGAGAATTTGTCCTATAGTCTAACGGCACTGCTGTGATGGATGCTGCATGTGTACGTATGTGTGTGTGAGTGTGTCTTTGTGTGTTTGTCTGTGTGTTTGTGTGTGTGTGTGTGTGTGTGTATCTGTGTGTGCAAGAGTGCTTTGGTAATGGATGCCATCTGAAAGACGCGTGGCTGTCAGTAGACCATGGTCCATTCCTTTCCAATCCAGCGCAAGACCAGACGCAGAACAAGCAGATCTTTATCCTCCTCGTGCGCTAGCTGTTAGCTGTTTCCCTTTTTTTTCTTTCTGGACTGTTAGTTTGTTTTGGATGTGTGAGTCTACTCTATGTACTGTAGAGAGCCATGTAGGGACTAAACCTCACCCCTAGACAGACACCTTAAGAGATGCAGGCTACAAGCGACAGATGCTAGCGTCCTTGTGTTTTTAGCTTCCCTTACCCCTTGGTGAGATTAACTGCGAGAGACAGAGACAAAGCGACCAGCTACAGTACCATTCATTTTCAATCAGAGCTGGCGTTTGACAGCGACAAGAGGCAAGTTGCTGGAGTGAGTTGCCCCGTTCTGTTGTAGCTAATGTGAATAAGAGGTCAGAGATGTGAGCTGTACAAGTGACACTAGCACCGGTTTTAACTTTAACTAGTTTTAACTTCCTTAACACTCTCGCTTCTCATACCAGTGCTGCAAGTCCAGACTGTTGTGTAGATTAGTGTTGATAATGACGTTAAGGGTCAGGGGGTCAATGTAATGACGTATTGGAGTTTGCATGTGAGACTATAGAGTTACAGTAAAACACGTTAACCTTATACCTTTGTGTAGCCGTGTTATTCTCTGCACAAACATACATAACACAGACCAGGGCATGACTGTGCAGAATGCTCAATGCAGTTTACACAATAGAGAGAGAGACTGAGAGAGAGACAGAGCGTGTGTGTGTGTGTGTGTGTGTGTGTGTGTGTGTGTATGTGTGTGTGTGTGTGTGTGTGTGTGTGTGTGTGTGTGTGTGTGTGTGTGTGTGTGTGTGTGTGTGTGTGTGTGTGTGTGTGTGTGTGTGTGTGTGTGTGTGTGTCTGTTTGTGTGTGTTTGTGGATGTCTTTGTGTGTCAGTGATAAAAATGTTTGCTCTGTCGGAGCAGGTAGTGTGAGATGGAGTTTGCAAATGAGATAGATTTGTAGCTCGTAGACGGGGGCCCAAATGTCTGTGTTTATTTGTGTCATCCTTTATCATCACCACGGCGACCACAGTGACTTTCCGTTCCTTCATTTTCGTCCCAAAACTTTCCAGCTCTTTCGAGCGATGCATCACAGCGCGACAGTTTATAACCTGGAGCAAAACAATGCCAACACAGGCTAGCAAATGACTCTGTTTATGTGGCATATGAGTTTATGAGTTCAAGGCCTCTTGAGGAGGAAATGGCAATGTTGTGCCTATAGATCAAAATGAAGCTTAATTAGGCAGGAATGGGTCCCTAGCATGAGAAAGTTTTTTATTTATTATTTTTGTTGTCAGGGTCCAGGGTTTGTTTCAGCTTTAATCTTGCTAACCGTATGCTCCATTGAGATACACATGTTTGAAATGTTTAGCGGTATGTTTTTTTATTTTTGTTTGGATGCATTATGTTTAATATCATTTTGATTATTATGGCGAATTATTTCAAAGTCAAAAGAGATGTTAAGATAAGATAGGTTTACATACCAGCTTAGCTTAATGATGTGTGACTGGCAGTGCTGCTACCAGTGTAATGTGTACTAAAAGTATGTAGGCTACGTCCTATGTTTCTTTCGTGTTTGTTTTCAGTTGGTACCACCGTCTTGGTGGTCTCGGATGTGCTGTGCGTTTAGAATAGTAGCCTATGGCATCTCATTCCTGATTGTGTTTACGCAAGACTGGCATGAACAGACAGACAAGTCTCATCATGTTGACGTGAAAGTGCTAATATCCGGCAGAAGGAGTGAACCAGTCACAGCAGAGCACTGTGGACGAGCTGCCGGTCCTGTTTTAGGCAGGGAGGCTGTTCTGGTGCCAGTTTGAAGCGAGGGGGTGAAAAGCTTGGAATAATTAGGCCGTGCCATTGTGGGTTCGGAATGCCATACTTGTGCTTTTTGAATGAGAGTGCTATTCTGGAATGCTATTCTGGATTCTATTCGTGCTGCGCAACACAGTGCAGCAGTTTTTGGGCTGAGCCAAAAAGACCTCCCTGCAAGAGCTCAAGTTTTACACACAGCTCTGAACACTGCTCTGAGACATGAAGAGCTATAGACCTTGGAAGTTGGACTCAGACTGACAGGCCAGAGTCTGACAGACAGATATAGAGTGGGGAGGGAGGGAGAGAGAGAGAGAGAGAGAGAGAGAGAGAGAGAGAGAGAATGTCAGATGGACAGAGAGACAAAGAGACAGAAATGAACTGAAAGATGGAGAGAAAAAAAAACAGTGGCATGAAAAGAGATAGACAGAGCGAGAGAGCGATTTCCAGACAGAGGATATGGGGGTATTTTATTTTTTCCTCTCGCTGGTCCGGAAGAAGCACTTGTCACGGCGGCCATTCCTTTTAAGTCCGGGAGATCCCTGACCTCCGCGTTCCTCACATTGGAGGCTTTGTTTCCGTGGCAGCAGCTGTTCGCATTCCTTAGCCGTCCTCCATAGAAAAAGGGGGGGGAGGGGGGGTTGCTACTCCTGTAAGTAGTAGCACCCCCCCCCCCCCATACACACTTACACACTGATGCCCCATTAGAATATCACACCACCTCTAACCAGACTTGCACACACATACCCCCCCCCCCCCCCCCCCCAAGACAGTCAAGCAGAAAAACAGATATGGGCAGACAGACATGCAAATGAATAGACTGAAGAACAGACGGGTTCTTATCATGATCTGATCTCAGTCCTGATAGTTGAAATGAAGTGTTAACACAGCCCATATGAGGCTGTGTTTGCCTGCTTAATGTATGCATCTTTGTGTGTGTGTGTGTGCGCGGCACTGCGTGTGTGTTTGTGTGTGTGTGTGTGTGTGTGTGTGTGTGTGTGTGTGTGTGTGTGTTATAGTAGTGTGTTAGTGTACCCATGTGTTTGCATATGTTTGCTTTTCTGTGCCTTGCTGATAACACCCTCACAAGTTCACACGGAGCTACAGGGGACACATACATATTTATCTGTGTGTGTCTGTGTGAAGGAGAGAGAGAGAGAGAGAGAGAGAGAGAGAGGAAAAGCCAAAAGAGAAGCATGAAGCAGCTCTTAGCCGTTAGCTTACTGACGTAGTTCATCAACTCTCGAGTGAAGAGTTCAAAAGCGTTAGCCGCTAGCTGCTAGCAGCCAGAGGCCATGGTGGTGTTATCAGCTCTCGAGTGAAGAGTTCAGCATCTCTTAGCCGTTAGCAGTCAGAGGCCCTAGCAGAGTTCAGCAGCTTTTAGCCGCCAGCAGCCAGAAACCCTAATGGAGTTCATTAGCTGTTGAGTGAAGAGTTCAGCAGCTCTTAGCCGCTAGCACCCAGAAACCCTAGCGGAGTTCAGCAGCATTTAGCCGCTAGCACCCAGAAACCCTAGCGGAGTTCAGCAGGCCTTAGCCGCTAGCAGCCAGAACACAGCTCATTAGCTATGGAGTGAGGAGTTGAGAAGCTCTCCAACCCACTGCTTGTGAAGCAGGGGACTCTTCTTCCCCTGCTCGAATCTGATCCGATGCGCACAGATAAAGGATTAGCACTCAGACCCCATCATGGCAGCCATGCAAATACGGCCCAACTGACAGACATTATCACTTAGCATGTGGACCTATACACACACACACACACACACACACACACACACACACACACACACACACAAGCCAGGGATGGGGAAGCAGACACACAGGCAGATGTATACGCATGCATGCACACACACACACGCACACACACACACACACACACACACACACACACACACACACACACACACACACACACACACACACACACACACACACACACACACACACACAATACTTGTATGACTTTATACAGCTGAGCTATCAAAATGTTAGACTTATGCCCTCAATAAGCATTGATTTTATGCTCAATTGTGTGTGTGTGCATAGGTTAGTGTGTGTGTGTATGTGTGTGTGTGTGTGTAGGGGCTGCATGCATGAGCCAGTTGATTTTCACGCTGATAAACCGTAAAGTCATTATGATTTTAATTACATCTTTTAATTAAGGCGTTTAATGAAATCATTTCTTTTCCTCGTCCCAGCCAAGACTTCAAACACGTGGATAAATTTGCCTTTCAGTTTTAATCTCTATCTTTTTTAGCACACTTCCACTGGCTGCAACTACTGTATGCTCTTCATATGTCATATTCTTCTGCACTTGACGATAAACACCTCAGGTTCTGGAATAAGCGTAAATAAACTGTCCTTAGCCTGCTGTTCTCGGCGGTTCCCATGACTTGTTTTGGTTATGAGCCCCTGCAGGCTAATTAGGTAGCATTCATTACAGATGTGAAATCATTTAGTTCCACTCAGTTCTGAGGGTTCAAGGGGTGTTTGTGTTCGGTACTGAATGGTTCCAGACGGGTTTCAGCCCTGCATCATGCCTAGTGTATTGGCAGGTGTCAGGACATTGATCTTAATTTACCGGTAAGCATTACATCCCTACTCAGC
>NC_085007.1:7660834-7663334 GCF_963854185.1 Sardina pilchardus | reverse complement strand
ACTCGTCACAGGGTGAACGGCACTTCTGCATTCGCTTTGCGGCCCTCTATCGGCCATAATCACACTACTGTATGAGTTTACCAAATCGGCTAGCGGATCTGTAGTTCAGTGGAATGAGACATATTAAGCTATAAATTTGACTTGCTTCGATGTCGCAATACATCATACTTTCATAAAATCATGCAACATACTCTACCTTGTCTGTGTACATGCTTATATGCTGAATAAACAAATAGCGTTCGTGTGACAGAGGAAAAGTAATATATCGTTGCTTTAATTGTTATATCGATATGAGTACCATCAACATTGCATAACATTTACTCTCAGTAGGCCTACAGCTCATCAGCTGTCTCCCCTTGGCCCTCTAAGGGTAATGAAAGGATGGCGTACAGTTGTATCCCTCAAAGGATTATCAACAGTGTGTGTGTGTGTGTGTGTGTGTGTGTGTGTGTGTGTGTGTGTGTGTGTGTGTGTGTGTTGTATCCCTCAAAATATTATCAACAGGAAACACACATGTGTGAAGATGGAGTGGGCAACAGCAGTGACACATTTGAAACATTCCTTGTATGAATACACACATGCAATTGCGCTGCAGCAGTGATGGAATGTGTGTGTGTGTGTGTGTGTGTGTGTGTGTGTGTGTCTTTCATACCGTGCTACTGTGCAACAGCGGCCACTCTGTGGCTCAGTCTGTAGCACTGATGTAGTTATTTATAAGTATGAGTTTGAGAAGTTCAGCTGGTTCATGATATTCAAAAAAGAGGGTAGAGCTTTCTGCACTCAAAGGTTTGGTTACAGTACGTTAGAGGTGCTTTTTGGTGCTCTTAAAGTTTAAATTGAACTCCCAGCAGAAGGCATGTAGCCTCCATGAGTTTTTTGAAGGTTAACATGACCAAGCCTTTTTCAATTGCAAGTGCCTTTGAGTTTCTCTGGTTTTTGGTTCATGACGTTGTATATGAGTTCTCTTTGTCCTCTTTGTAGAGTTCTAAGAGTCCTCAGAGTTCTCTTCGCCCTCTGTGTTCTTGTCTGTGGGTTCTATTCTCTCCGCTCTGCTCTTCACGCTCCATCCTTTGTGTTCAGTGCTAAGAGTTCTCAAAGTTCTCTTCGCCCTCTATGTGTTCTTGGCTGTGGGTTCTATTCTCTCCGCTCTGCTTTGTCCTCTGAGTTCTGCACTCTCGCTGCACTTTCCCCAAAAGTTCAGCTCCAAAAAGTTGCCTCTTCTCTCCTCCTTCTCTGAGTTCTCTCTGTCCTACTTTTCGCTCATCGTCGGAACTTGACACAGAAGCCTGCCGTACGAGAAGACAAGGACGCACGGACACACACACTCTTCATCAGCTTTTATTCCTCCCCAAACCCCAAACAGCCTTCATTAGAACCCCGCTAACGTTCTCCGGTAATCACCATCCTTCATCTGCGCTGTCCCGGGGCCCCTAGTAATAACGGAGCCGCTCGAATGTGTCCCTGTGTAGACTCCAGCAATCTAATCTCAGCCCTCTCAAAGCATCACGTATGGATGATGAATGAATGATGCAAACTTTTGGGGTGTGTGTGTGTGTGGGGTGTGTGTGTGTGTGTGTGTGTGTGTGTGTGTGTGCGTGTGTGCGTGTGTGCGTGTGTGCGTGTGTGCGTGTGTGCGTGTGTGCGTGTGTGTGTGTGTGCGTGTGTGCGTGTGTGCGTGTGTGCGTGTGTGCGTGTGTGTGTGTGTGTATGTGTGTGTGTGTGTGTGTGTGTGTTTGTGTGTTTGTGTGTGTGTGTGTGCCTCTCTCTCTGTGTGTGTGAGAGTGTGTGTGTGTGTGTCTCTCTCTCTCTCTTTCTCTCTCTGTCTCTCTCTCTCTCTTTGTGTGTGTGTGTGTGTATGTGTGTGTGTGTGTGTGTGTGTGTGTGTGTGTGTGTGTGTGTGTGTGTGTGTTTGTTGGCGATGCAGCCGTAAAACATTTTTTTATTTGTTTTATGGGAATGAAGCCCATTTGGATCGTATGCCCTTTTGGAAAGTGAGTGCTGGACTAGAGGGGACTGAACTGGACCATCAGAGGAAGGTCCAGTCTCTCCCCCATGCAGTGTGTGTGTGTGTGTGTGTGTGTGTGTGTGTGTGTCTCCCCCATGCAGTGGGATTCCAGTTGTCTGGAGGGCAGCGTGTCCAGTCTGGAAATTACCTATAGTGCCTTGCATTGTCTTGGATTGGTGCCTGACGAAGTGACACTTAGACTTGGTGTGCTGCTGCTGTGTGTGTGTGTGTGTGTGCGTGTGTGTGTGTGTGTGTGTGTGTGTGTGTGTGTGTGTGTGTGTGTGTGTGTGTGTGTGTGCTCGTTTCACACTCATATAGATTTGTGCTTGTCTGGACAAGGCTTGAAGACTGCTATTGTGTCTGTTTGGTCTGCATAACTATGTAGTGTGTGTGTGAGTGTGTGTATGTGTGTGTCGGTCTGTCAGCGGATGATTATCATCACATCATCTCTTCCTAGTGCTGCTGAGGTGTGTGTGTGTGTGTGTGTGTGTGTGT
>NC_085007.1:7647944-7650634 GCF_963854185.1 Sardina pilchardus | reverse complement strand
AAGTTTCCTCTCCCGATCTCTCCTCCTCTCTCTCTCTCTCTCTCTTCTCTCCTCTCTCTACTCTCTCTCTCTCTCTCTCTCTCTCTCTCTCTCTCTCTCTCTTCTCTCTCTCTCTCCTGTGCTCCTGTGTTAGGATCCGCTCCGTGTTTTCCGCTGAGCTCTGAACTTTCTGGAGTAGCTCTGCCTCTGTGCTGTTGTACTGCCCCTGTGGCGTGTCCCAGCTTCACTCTACTGCCCCACTCACTCAGCACGCCTCAGAGAGAGAGTGTGTGTGTGTGTGTGTGTGTGTGTGTGTGTGTTTTCTCTGTGTTGGCCATGCGTCCCATGAGACTGAAGGACTTCTGAGCTTCTCCCTGGGAATTCCTGCTGCTGCCCCGCATGTTTGTTGGATATGGGAATCCGGAACGTTTGGGAATTGCTTGTGGCAGGATACTGAAAGACCCGGGACTCTAACAGGATAAAGTTTCACTGGAGTTGGGAAGTCACATATGGAAACACGAGAACGTGGAGTTGCCCTCAGTTAGGATCCTGGACACGTGTGTGTGTGTTTGTGTGTGTGTGTGTGTGTGAGGTACTGAGTGTCCACGTGTGTGTGTGTGTGTGTGTGTGTGTGTGTGTGTGTGTGTGTGTGTGTGCATATGTACGGCTGAGTGAGTGAACAAGTTTCTACAAGAGAAACAGTGTGTGTGTGTGTGTGTGTGTGTGTGTGAGCGTGTGTGAGAGAGGGAGAAGCAGATCGATAGGTAGCTACAGTAGGATCCAGGCACCATGTCAGGTGTGACCAGGAAAGGTTCTGGTCGTCCCGGTTACTACTACCGGTTCCTGGGTCGGACCCGTCTCCAGAGGCAACGGAGTCGTTCACGCAGCCGGACTCGACCCGCCACCAACCGGGGTAACTACGCCAAAACTACCCCAACAGGGGTACCTTAACGCTACACCCACTCTCTCTTTCACCCCAACAGGGGTACCTTAACGCTACACCCACTCTCTCTTTCACCCCAGCTGGGGTACCTTAACGCTACACCCGCTCTCTCTTTCACCCCAGCTGGGGTAACTTCACTAGACTGTCCTCAGTATATGACTGTGTGTGTGTGTGTGTGTGTGTGTGTGTGTGTGTGTGTGTGTGTGTGTGTGTGTGTGTGTGTGTGTGTGTGTGTGTGTGTGTGTGTGTGTGTGTGTGTGTGTGTGTGTGTGTGTGTGACGCTGCATGTGTTAGATCAAGGCCAGCGGATGGTTCAGACTGTCTTTACTGTCTCAGGAGTCAGGTGTGTTGAAGGGTCCTGTTGTCTTTTGGTCTCATTTTATCCTTCTTTCATCTTTCATCTCCTGTCATCTGTGTTATTCTCCTACAGTACGTCATCAGATCACTCCACTTTCTCTCTCTTGTCATCTCCTGCATCTTCTCAGGACATTAATTCTACCATCACCTACTTGTATCCTCTCTCTCTCTTCTATCTCTCTCTCTGTCTCTCTCTCTCTTGTTTATCTCTCTCTCTTCTCTCTCTCTCTGTCTCTCTCTTGTCTATCTCTATCTCTGTGTCTCTCTCTCTCCTGTCTGTCTTTCTCTCTCTCTCTTCTATCTTCTATCTCTCTCTCTGCCTGTCTCTCTCGTGTCTGTCTCTCCACTCACTCTGGGAATTTCTCATATGTGGTTGTTGTCTAACGCCATTCCAGATTTGACCTCTCTTGTCAGTTAGAAAACTGTTTACTCCTGTGTGTGTGTGTGTGTGTGCGTGTGTGTGTGTGTGTGTGTGTGCGTGTGCGTGTGCGTGTGCGTGTGCGTGTGCGTGTGCGCGTGCACATACGTGTGTGTGTGTGTGTGTGTGTTTGTGTGTGAAAAGTGAAAAGTTGAAGAAGTCCTCTCCGGCATTTCCTTATCGGGGCGTCCGTGAGCGTGTCTTGCGTCTGGAGAATGTGTCGCTGCTTGTCTGGAGATGCTCGTGGTGGACGCGCATACTTCAGCTCTGATACAGGAGCAGATAGCAGCCGCAGTGCAGCCTGGGTCCGAGGAGGACAGCAGATAGCTATTCGGGGTCTGGATGAGACGTGCACACACACACACACACACACACATACACACACACATACACACATACATACACACACACACACACACACACACACACACACACACACACACACAAAGCACTATGGGTCGCTCGGGAAAGGGCCAGCAGATAGCTACTTGGGTGCTGGATGACATGCACACACACAGACACACACACACACACACACACACACACACACACACACGCCGCACTACGGGTTGCTCAGGAGGACTATATGCCTCAGCTGGCTGATAGTGGATCAGCTCAGCTTGTTTGTGTAGATGTGTGTGTGTGTGTGTGTGTGTGTGTGTGTGTGTGTGTGTGTGTGTTTGTTTCTCCTCTCTCAAAAAGTACATCTTCTTCCCTTTATCCTTGACCAGGCCCTTCATGTCATGATGTTTGTTGTGATGCAGCATGTTTTTGTTTTGGTCTGACAGTCTTCCATTTACTCGTTAAAGCAATTGCATTTCCATGCTTCTCTGCCCCTTCTCTCTCTCTCTCTCTCTCTCTCTCTCTCTCTCTCTCTCTCTCTCTCTCTCTCTCTCTCTCTCTCTCTCTCTCTCTCTATCTTTCTCTCTCACACTGTCTCTCTTTCTTTGTTTTCTATCTTTCTTTCCATCTCTCTCTCTTGTCAGCAGCTTG
>NC_085007.1:7632944-7640444 GCF_963854185.1 Sardina pilchardus | reverse complement strand
TAGAATGACCACTCTTGAAACCAGACTGCATAGGGTCTAGTAGGTTATTCTGATAGAGGAAGTCACACATTTGCTTGAAGACCACTTTCTCCAAAACCTTTGACAAGAAAGGAAGAAGGGAGACAGGTCTGTAGTTCTTCACATCAGTTGAATTAAGTGTACTTTTCTTCAGCAAAGGCGTAATTCTTGCCTGTTTAAAAGAAGAAGGAACTATTCCAGAACTGAGTGAAGTATTAAATACATGTGTGACTGCCGGTATAATAGCGGGTGCTATAGACTGCAGGAGAGTAGACGGGACAGGATCCAAAGGGCATGTTGTTGGACGGCTTCGCTGAAGCAGTTGAGAGACCGCTTCCTCATCAAGAGGAGAGAAAACGTCCAATGATGGCATCATGCTAACACCAGGCAGAGTCCTTCTTATAGGGTCATCAAACTGAGCACTTATCTTAGCAACTTTCTCAGTGAAAAATGTTGCAAAGTCATCTGCTGACAGTGAAGTAGCTGATGGATTATCTCACATGTGTTTGTTTGTGTCTGTTTTCAATGTTTGTGTGTGTGTGTGTGTGTGTGTGTGTGTGTGTGTGTGTGTGTGTGTGTGTGTGTGTGTGTGTGTGTGTGTGTGTGTGTGTGTGTGTGTGTGTGTGTGTGTGTGTGTGTGTGTGTGTGTTTGTGTGTGAGAGAGTCTCTGTGGGGCTGTTTGGTTGTGTCAGTTTTAAGTGTGTGTTTGTTTGCGTGTGTTTATCTCGCATGTGTTTGTTTGTGAGAGAGAGGAAGAGGGGAAGAGAAACAAAGACCACAATTATGATCTTTCAAAAGAAGCCCAGGTGTCCGGACAGATCCAATTCACCCTATGCAGCATCACCGTCGAGCACACAACTCAACATACCTACCTGTGCCTTGGTCCAGTCATTACAACATCAGGAAGTTTCAGCATGACAGTGAATGCACGAAAAGCAAAAAGCCAGCAGGGCACTCTAATCCATAAAAAGGAAATTTCACAAAATCCCAATTACATTCCACATGGTGCAACATATTTGACAGATTAATCCAACGTACTGTGCTATATGGAAGTGAGGTTTGTGGTCCACTTACATGACTCCATGAAATGGGACAAGCATCCAACAAGCCCTACATGCAAAATTCTGTTGATCTCGGCTATATGTTGAAAAACACAAAATAATGCATGCAGGGCAGAATGAGGCTGTTTTCTATTGGCCTTACATATTCAAAAGAGAATCTTGAAATGTTGAGTGCACCTGAACAGCAGTCCCAATAACTCCATCAAGTTTGAGATACTAAAAACCCAGGAGATGAACTCTGAAAAGAGGGCCCTAAAGCCCAATTCACACCAAAGATTCCCGATGCAACAAGACTGAGTTGCAGCGGTGTGAATTAGAAGTTGCACGTAGTTGCAAGCCGTCGCAAGCCGTCTCAGAGCATTAAACATGTTGAGTCGCAGTCGCAAGGTTTAGAACATCGCGTCTCGTCTCGTCTCGTCGGGAATCTTTGGTCTGAACCCTACCTAAGTCAGCTGGTACTGAAGCTAAATTCCAACCTGCGGTCATGTCCCGATCCCACCCCATCTCTCTCTCCCACTTGCTTCCTGTCTACGTCTTCACTGTTCTATCATAATAAAGGCAAAAAGACCAAAAAATATACTTAAAAAAAAAAAAAAATAACAACAACTAATACAAATCAAGCTCAGACCAGTTCTGTTTCCCAAACACCAATCAGAGTAATTATTTAGTGCATTGGACAAACTGAATTGCCAACCGAAGGAGAATGAATTCATATCTGATCCTAAAAAGACAATATGAATTGGCAGAGTATTTCATCTCTGTCAGAGATACGAAGCAGAGGCAAGTCCTAACCAAATACAGGCTCAGTGACCACAATCGAGCAATAAAAACCACCCTATTATTACTCTTGTTCTTTATTGCTGTTAATTCTACATCTATTATGTCCACCCCACATTGATGTACCCACTCCTCCTTGTGTATTCTTTTCTTTTCTTTTGCAATCTTATAAAAGTTATTATGCTGCTGTATTTTTAAAGAGAGAGAGAGAGAAGGAAAGGGAGAAGGAGAGAGAAATATATATCATGAGAACAGCAGTAGCTAATAGGAAGAATATGCAGCAAGACGTGTCCCAACCTGCCATCACTTATCACTTATGAGACCCAGAGCCACTGGAGAAACACGGCAGCACAGACAGAGAGAGAGCGAGAGAGCGAGAGAGAGAGAGAGAGAGAGAGAGAGAGAGAGAGAGAGAGAGAGAGAGAGAGAGAGAGAGGAGAGAGAGAGAGAGAGAAAGAGAGAGATTTGCCCCCGTTTCATAGTTATCCATATTACTCTCTGCTCTGCTGTATGTGTGTATTGCCTTCCTACTAGTATTCAGCCATGTCAATGGGGATTGTTGTCAATGGGGATTGTTTGAGCTTGACAGCTTTCAATGCAAGAGGAGAAGATAGGGAGGAGAGAAGGAAGCAGAAGAAAGGAGGAGAGAGGGAGGAGAGGAGGAAGAACAAGAGAGAGAGGGAGGGAGGGAGAGAATGAGAGAATGAGGAAGCAGAGAGAGTGAGATCAAGGAGATTTGGAGAGGCAGGGGAAGAAAGAATGATACCGTGCAGGAAGAGAGAGAAACCAGTACTGTAGGTTACCCTCACACACACACACACGCACACACGCACACACGCACATACGCACATACGCACATACCCACACACCCACACACCCACACACCCACACACCCACACACACACACACACACACACACACGCACACGCACACGCACACGCACACGCACACGCACACGCACACGCACACACACACGCACACACGCACACACGCACACACAGTCAATTAATCATATTGGTGGAATTTCCACCACAGTTTTCTTTCAAAATGATGTGTGCTTAGTTCCACATTTTGTCAATTAATCAGTATCAGGTTTTATTATTAGAGAGCAGTAGAGAGGCTTAACACACCTTTATTAAAATAATGTTGGGCATGGAAACGCTAGAGAATAAAACCATTGACAAGAGAGAATGCAGAAGCCTGGAGACTACATTACTAGGTTTACATTAACAGTTTGGACATTAAGCTATTCCAGTTGAAAATGTTGTGCCGTCTGTTTACATGAGATACGTTCTATTATTATTTTTCTAATGCATTTATTTTATTCTGATCAAGGTGTTTTTGTGTGTTATTCTAATTGATTAAAAGTGTCCATCTAAACCTACCGAGAGAGGTAGAGAAAAAGAGACAGAAATAGAGAGTTAGAGAAATAGACAAAGAGATGAAGAGGAGAAGGGTAGGAGTTAGAGAGAGAGAGAGATGAACAGATGGAGGATGATGTCTGTAGAGAGAGGAAGAGAAAGAGAGAGAAGAGAGAGAGAGAAGGGAGAGAGAGAGAGAGAGAAGAGAGAGGGGAAGGATGGCAGGTGTGGGGGAAAGCTATCTTTGATCTGAGGGATTTTCTCTCACTGCGTCATTCTCCCACAAACCCTTCTGTCAGTGAATGCTCCCATGAAAATGCTGAAGTGTGTGTGTGTGTGTGTGTGTGTGTGTGTGTGTGTGTGTGTGTGTGTCTGTGTGTCTGTGTCTGTGTGTGTGTGTGTGTGTGTGTGTGTGTGTGTGTGTGTGTGTGTGTCTGTTCTCTACTTTCTCCTCACTAAAGTCTTCCATACTTGCCTCTGGTGTGAGCTTGTCGATGCCACTAGACTAGAGGTGTGTGTGTGTGTGTGTGTGTGTGTGTGTGTGTGTGTGTGTGTGTGTGTGTGTGTGTGTGTGTGTGTGAGAGAGAGAGAGAGAGAGAGAGAGAGAGAGAGTGTTATCAAGTGGAAAGGAGGTTGACCTCTTTAACTTTTCCCTTCATTCGTGACATCCATGAGATGTTCCTGTGCTGTTTCAGCTGTGCTACCACATGTGCATTGCGCACACACACACACACACACACACACACACACACACTGTCAATAACATGATGACATGGATGTCTTTTTTTCTTGATGTTGACAGAGAAATGAGCAAGAGACTTGTGTATGGCTATACTGTTCAATTCAGTTCAATTCATTAGAGTTGTATTGGCTGGACAACAAATTCACTCTGGACTCCCACTGTATTTGTTTGTATTTGCTTGTGTGTGTGTGTGTGTGTGTGTGTGTGTGTGTGTGTGTGTGTGTGTGTGTGTGTGTGTGTGTGTGTGTGTGTGTGTGTGTGTGTGTGTGTGTGTGTGTGTGTGTGTGTGTGTGTGTGTGTGTGTGTGTGTGTCTTCCACATACTAAAATTGCAGCCCTTATTCTTTCAAGAATGTCGGTGTTTTTCTCTTTCTCAGTGAAAACACCCACTTCCTTGTCCTGGCGTTGACACATACACTCTCACACACACAATGCGATTTGAAAATAACATATTTGTCTTGGCTGTTGAGCCTTTTGTTGGACCACTCAAGGATGTACACTTGTTTTGTATGCGTCTGCAATGTTAGTGTGTCCTAAACTCTTGCTGATGTAAAATAAAGCGCATCAACTCCAGACCAAAGGTCATAATGCTGTGTGTGTGTGTGTGTGTGTGTGTGTGTGTGTGTGTGTGTGTGTGTGTGTGTGTGTGTGTGGGTGGGTGGGTGGGTGAGCGTGTGTGTGTGTGTGTGTGGGTGTGTGTGTGGGTGTGTTATAAATGAACACCTGTGGGCAACAGGTGGCTGATATGTAAGAAATAACTGCCATCAAAGTCTTCTGATATACGGAATTAATGGATGAGATGGAGGCAGAGAGCTCCACAACATGAAGCTACGCGATAAACACACCCCCACACTTGCACACACACACACACACACACACACACACACACACACACACACACACACAAACACACCCCCACACACACACTTTTGAACGTTTTTTAGATTAGTAATTGGACCTCAGAAATAGTCAGCTAGATTGGATTTGTCAAGCATACGCTTGCTGTTCTGTCATTAACTTGTTTTCGAATACATCATTCTGATGAAGGTATTTTCTGTATGTAAGAAATATGGCTAAAAAAAAAAAGATAAATTGTTGCTCTTGGTTCTTTTGTTCTCAACTCAGAAGCTCAAGACACCAAAGGATTTAGCGTGTGCTGATAGAAAAAGCATGTGCTGTTTACCTTTTCTTTGGATGAAAGATTGTGCTAAATCAATCGATTTGCCTGTCTTTGGGTGGCTGATGTTGCTACGCCAACGGATCATGAATATACATAAATACAAGCTCCTCAAATAACTTGAAAGTTTGGTTTGAAGCAGAGTATGTGATACGTACTCTCTTTCACACACACACACACATACACACACACACACACACACACACACACACACACACACACACACACACACACATACACACACACACACGTAAGGAAAAGCCAGAGAGGGGTTTGTATTTTGCATTCCAAGATCAATCTTGGTATACACATATCTTACAGTAAAACACACACACACACACACACACACACACATTCAAACCCACACATGTACAAAAATCCCTCTGCAGAAAACACAAACTGATACAGACATACACACACACACACACACAAACACACACACACACACACACACACACACACACACACACACACACACACACATTCAAACCCACACATGTACAAACATCCCTCTGCAGAAAACACAAACTGATACAGACATACACACACACACACACACACACACACACACACACACACACACACACACACACACACACACACACACACACAGTTGTTTTTTTTCTGACACTAGCAGCCAGAGCTAACACAGGCCTCAGGCCCCTTGACAGGTCAGGGATTTAGGCGTCCTTTCAAGAGCCTGCTTCAGGTCTTTATCGGGGAGGTTTTATTTTTTTAAACTGTTTGTATGATTCTTTTTTTCACTCTGTGTATCTGACAAGCTGACAGGGGGTAGACAGCACTGCAGAGTCTCGTGTGTATTTGTGTGTGTATTTTTGTGTGTGTGTATGTGTGTGTGTGTGTGTGTGTGTGTGTTGTGTGTGTGTGTGTGTGTGTGTGTGTGTGTGTGTGTGTGTGTGTGTGTGTGTGTGTGTGTGTGTGTGTGTGTGTGTGTGTAAAGCAGACAACAAAGGGAGAGGGAAGAGAGGAGGAAAGGCTCCCCTGGCTACCTCAGAGGGCAAACACACACACTCACACACACGCACACACACACTGGAACACACTGAAACACTGATACACTCTACACACAAAGGCAAATAAAACTTTTCGACACATCAGCAAGACACCACACAAGCACAAATATTAGTTTTAAGGTTACGGGGTAATTTGAGTCACAATTTTGGCAACTAACTGTTGAATCAAGGTGGGTCACAGAACTGTTAAATAACTGCCACGCTGACAAACACTCAAGGTCATTGTCATGTTAACAGACTCTCACGGATAGTGCCACGCTAACAAACATGCTATCAGCTATAACAGCTATATGTAAATATTGGCTCTTCGTGTCTGTAGCCTCTTCATCCGTTTGTAAAGCCAGCTAAACGTTAGCTCGCACATTGTTAAAACTACAATTAAGATTTTTATTATCACTTATATTGCACACCCCTGAGTACCATACTAAACAATACACTAACAGCCTGTCAGGAACATTACCATGCTAACAGACATGCTAATAGCATCTCTTAGGTTAATGCTTGAACTTGCACATCACACTAATTAGCAATACGCTAATGGCATACGGTGGTGTATACAGCGGTGGCCCTTGACTCAGTGGTAGGGTGCTGTACAGACTGTTAGCTAAGCGCCACGCTAATTAGCACCATGCTAATTTCACAGCATGGCTCTTATTCACTGACTTTTGAATTAGGGTGCGCTCTGTCTTTCCTACTTTCATGCTCCCTCTGTCAGTGTGTCTCTCTCTCTCTTTCACTTTTACACTCTTCCCTTGCTTTTTCTCTCTCTCTTTCTCTCCCCCTGCCTCTCTCTTTGTGCCTTTTTCTCTCTCCTTTTCTCTTTTTCTCCCTTTCTCTCTCTCTCTCCCTATCTCTCTCTCCTTCTCCCTGAGGTCATTATGTGTGTGTCTGGCTGGCGAGTTGTGTGCTAAGCTAAGCCGGCATAATTGTTGGGACTTTATCTCTCCACTTCACACCCTGCCGGGCCATTAGTATCAGTGGCGGTGGCAGCGTGTGTGTGTGTGTGTGGGTGGGTGTAAGTGTGTGTGTGTGTGTGTGTGTGGTGCTCACGCCTCATGGCGTGGTGGCTGTTGCCTCCGGCGGGGAACCAAGCCGCAGGAAATGAGTGCGGTTCTGCTTTGGAGAACCGGGGCGGGGTGGGGGAGATGAAACAAGTGGAACGAGCTTTAAAAGGGTTAGTGCCAAGGTCCTTATGGAGCCCACGTGCAGAACACACACACACACACACACACACACACTCACTCACACTAACCGCCGCGTGCAGAATACACACACACACACACACACACACACACACACACACACACACACACACACTGCCGCATGTGTTT
>NC_085007.1:7620444-7627944 GCF_963854185.1 Sardina pilchardus | reverse complement strand
AAATGAGTGACTGTGTACACCAGTGTGTGTGTGTGTGTGTGTGTGTGTGTGTGTGTGTGTGTGTGTGTGTGTGTGTGTGTGTGTGTGTGTGTGTGTGTGTGTGTCTGTCTGTCTGTGTCTGTTATTTGTTAATGTAAAATCCCTGCCAGTTTGGCCGGCATTATTATGTCTCAGTAAAAGTTATTACTGTATTGAGTGATGCAGCAGAATTCTCTCAGCATAAGGCCTAGTGAAGCATCAGCCTGCCTGCCTATCTCTGTCTGTCTGTCTCTCTGCCTGCCTGTCTGCCTATCTGTCTCTCTCTCTCTCTCTCTCTGTCTCTCTCTCTCTTGACTGCATGACAGACTGAAAGGCTGTGTGACTTAGCTTAGCACACGTTCAGCAGGGCTCAGCACACTTAACTGGCACGTCCTGCTGAAGTTAAAGATTGCTTCTCCTCTTCACCTTTTCCTCTTCATTTTCACCTTTGTCTTTCCCATCCTCCTCACCTGGTCCCTTCACCTGCCTCGTTCAGTCCTTTGTCTCTTGGATGTCGTTTCTCCTTGGATTTCCTTGGATGCAGTTGTTCCTTGAATTAGTGTTGTGTTGTTTGTTGTGTGGTGCTAGCGTGTACTGTATGTCTGTGCTGCATTTCCTCTCAAATATGAGGAGAAAGCCAGTGTTTTTTTTAATGTCATTAGCTTTGATTGCTGCATCAGTGTTGATGCTGTTTAATGGTGTTTAATGGTGTCCCCCCCCTCCACACACACACACACACACACACCCCTGTCCTCAAACGTTGTAGGACAACGCAGGCTAGTATTTCTGTGGTCATTTCTAAGACATATACAGTCTATATAGCGGTGCTAGTGTCCAGGCGGTAGCAGCACTGCCCATGTCACGTCCACGCTGCGTTGCGTTGCTCTGCGCTGCTGTCCAGGGATCTCTGCAGAGCGCCACTCGTGATAAGAGGCAGGCGGATTAGACAGGCCGTCACCGAGCTCAAACGCAGCGGCTGCCGTTAGCGGGAGGCAATTTAATTAAAAACCTGTTGGAGAGCTTGATCTCTCTGTGTGTGTGTGTGTGTGTGTGTGTGTGTGTGTGTCTGTGTTTGTCTGTGTGTGTGTGTGTGTGTGTGTGTCTGTGTCTGTGTCAGTGTTTATTTGTGTGTGTGTCTGTGTCAGTCTGGATTTAATCTCCACTCAGTCATTCAACTATCAAACTGCATGTGTGTGTGTGTGTGTGTGTGTGTGTGTGTGTGTGTGCGTGCGTGCCAGAGGAGAGATTAGAATGCCAGAAAGAGCATAAGACTGCAAGAACAGGGGAGGGAAATGAGGAAGGGTAGGAAAACAAGAAAAGAAGAGAGGAGAGAGGGAATGAGAGGAAGAGAGAAGAGGAGAAAGGGATGGTAAAGAGGTGGAGAAGGGAGCACCTGAGGACAGGACGAGAATGAGAACGAGAGAGAAAAGAAATCGAGAGAGAGAGAGAGAGAGAGATGAGACATAAGGAGAAGATGGGAGGAGGATGCGGCGAGACGTGAGGAAGAGAGGAAGAGGGGATGCAGAGAGGGGAAGCGGAGGAGGAGAAGGGGGAGGGGGGAGACATGAGAGAGGAGTCGGGATTGATCATCTCACGTCTGCGTCTCCTGCTGAGATGTTGCTTAGTTGGCGCCCCCTGCTGATGACTCAAACGCCGCCTCCCATTTGAACAGACTCCCCAGCAGGAGGCGCCATCGCTGCTAACACATCTGATCATCTCCCCGACATCTGCGCTTTGATCCCGTTAAACACTCTCCGATAGAAGGCTCCGGAAGCTGACGGTGTTGGTCACAGCGTACCGGGGGCAGATTAGCATGCTAGCTGTGAGGTGTCTCTGAACTCGTCCTGAACCCGTAAGGTGCTTTATCATAACTCTGCCACTCTGGATGGGCAAATCCTCCAAGCATACAGTGACTAGTAATGGTTACGTTGGCACCATAGGCCCCAGTCGTGGGTGTGGCACAACTGGCTGGGGCACCCGCACCGTACACCGGCAACCCGGGTTCGACCCCGACCATGACTTTCTCTCCCGCTCCCTTCCTGTTGTTCTCCACTAAGCTCATGTTTGTTCTGGAAGGCAGCGGCAGTGGCTCAGGAGGTAGAGGAGTCATCCAGTAACTGGAGCCCAACTCCTCCTGACCTTGTCATAGTGTCCTTGAGCAAGACACCTAACCCCAGTGCTCCCGATGAGCAGGTTGGCGCCTTGCATGGCAGCAACCACCAACGGTGTGTGAATGGGTGAATGTGAGGCATGATATGTAAAGCGCTTTGGGTGCTCGCAGAAGCCGATAAAAGCGCTATATACAGTAAATGCAGTCCATTTACCATTTACCATTGTTGTTACCATTTACACCAAAAGTAACGTTTCCAGCCTTAAGCTCTTCATCAGACTTGGCATTGCACTGGCACTGTTACAGCGCTAGACACGGGCTGCACAAGTGATGTCAGGACCGTGGCGTGTGTTATGACATCGTTATGACAGAGACATTGTAATCACTATCACAATCACAATCAGAATGCTTTAGCAACCATGCACGCACCAACAGAAAGGACAATGACATTTCATGTGCACACCTAAAAACAATACTCACACACACTCCTACACACACATGCTCACATGGCATAAAACAATACATAGACATACAAACACACTCTTACACACACATGCACACACGGCACAGAGCAATACATAGACACACACACACACACACACACACACACACACACACACACTCCTACACACATACTGTACATGCACACATCTCTGATCACATTCACAAGAAATAGTTAAATAATATGTGTTGTAATATGAGACTGATAGGTCTCGTGAGATGCATGTAGGGGTTGAACGTTATCTCAGGTATGAGGATAGCTTGGATGCCAGCCGAATTTAGCCCCGCCCACAACATTAGAGATCGGGAATTTTGGTCCGGACTTCTGTTCCGTTCCGTTGTGGAGCAACTACCGAATCAGAGCTGCTTAGAGTCACGGTTCGGACCAGAACTCCCGAGCGGTTTTGTCCAGAGCTCAAAATGCAAATGTGGTTGACAGACTGAGGACAGATGTATGTTGCTACCAGAGGTGGAAAACTCCAGCTTCAGTGAGAAAAAATCCTACCATTCATTTAAACCAGCTGATTCTAATTAGCACAACTCTTCAGCTACAGCTAGGTAGAGCAGCTAATTGATGAGATCACCTGTGCTAAGTGCACAGGTAAAAACATTACATGATCGGACTTTGACTCACTGAAGCTGGAGTTTTCCACCTCTGGTTGGTAGTGACAAAATATTAACCGTCAGTATGGTACAGTGTGACATGTATATGAAAAGTGTTTTATTCTTCCCGATTCTTCCTGATTCTTCCTAACAAAAACGCTGTTGCTAAAAGGTAGACCCTTATATTTCACTATCACTGCTGAGCAAGATATTGACAGTGAAGTAACCAGAATACCAGAAAACAATGTTAAGGCATTTGTGGAGATGAAACACACACCATATACACGTCCCAATGGAGCAGTATCAGACTCACATTCTGACTAGAATTGAGTGTGTGATGACGTCAGGCTAGCATGAGGATGTGTGGAGGTTACATGAGGTCACCTGCTGCGGCAGGAATAGGGCACTAGAATGTCTGACCTCAGGGAGCTCAGACCTGATGACATGATCTGTATCTCGCCGATGTTTGACTTTCAGAAATGTGCACGCACACACACACACACACACACACACACAAAACCAACACCACTAAACCACCACTTAACAGCATTGTCAGTCCACAGTAGTGCATTGCTGTTTTGAGCCCTTTGAGCCCACTGCAGATATCAGTATCGCATAACATGGACTAAAGCCCAGCCTGGAACTGTGTGTGTGTGTGTGTGTCTGTATGTGTGTTTAAATGTGCGCATGAATATGTTATATGTGTGTGTGTATGTGTAAGCCTTTTCTTGACCTTACGTTGTCCACACACTCCCCTCCTGAGCGTGTGTGTGTGTGTGTTTGTGTGTGTTTGTGTGTGTTTGTGTAACCCTGTTCTGTTGTCTCTCCTACAGACTCTCCTCCTGAGAGGACCGGTCGGAGGAGGAGTATGCCAGGCTCCGATAAAGTCCTGCCCAACATGGAGCCCGCTGCTGCCGCAACACCCTTCAGAGTCACCGTACGTACCTGTGTGTGTGTGTGTGTGTGTGTGTGTGTGTGTGTGTGTGAAACAACACAAACACAACACATTCAGTTTAACAGTGTGTGTGTGTGTGTGTGTGTGTGTGTTGGGAGGGGTACCTGAACAATATCTGGACACCCAATATCTTGTCTTGTCATTCCTACGCCTTCATATGTATCATATACACACACACACACACACACACACACACACACACACACACAGGATGTGGCTGAAGGAGGTCTGATTAAGTGCACAGGAAGGGGACATGCAGAAAGTCTTATCAGAGTATTTCTGCAGAATCAGCTCATATATAGTCCACACCATAACCACATACTCTCTCACACACACACACACACACACACACACACACACACACACACACAGATATATATTATAGTACACACATGTGTATGTATATAACCACACACACACAACCCCCCCCTCCACACACTCAAACACACACACACACACACACACACACACACAGATGTATGCTATGGTATACACATGTGTAAACATACTAAAAGGCGCAATCGTGGATTTTGCAGGAAGTCGCGTTTGTTGGTGTAAAACTGTACATTACATTTTAACAAAGGACCAAATGAAACACATCAGAGAGGCACAGTAGCTCACATCTTCCCTCAGTATTTCCAACATTCCAGAGAATTCAAGAGAATTCCAGAGAAATTCCAGGCAGGGGCTTGTTTTGTTGCTTTGTTTGTTTCCAGTCTTCAGAGCCTGGGCTGCCTACACCTTGCGTGCGTAACTTTGGAGTGTAGTTTGATCTCTGCTCTCTGCATCTGATAAACTACAGTATGTGTGCACAGTCAGTCGCCCAGACACACAGACAGGCTGACTAGTTCCGCTTGATGGCCCTTGAATGAGTCTTTCAGAGCTCCCGAAATCTGTCTGGGAGAATCAGTTTTTTCTATTCCTTGACTTCCATTTTACCTTGCACCTGTTTAAGTTGGATGTGCGTGCGCGCACTCTCTACTACTTGGGAGAATCAGTTCGACACAAGAATGCTGAACTTAACAGAGACACTGAGCCCAGAGTGGAGACTGCAGTGTGTGTGTGTGTGTGTGTGTGTGTGTGTGTGTGTGTGTGTGTGTGTGTGAGTGGATTTTTTTCCTGCAGATTTCCATCACAGGCACCCATCTCACTCAGGCCAGATCCTGAAGGCATGTTTGGACATGAAAGAGGGGCTGCTATATTTACACCCAGGTTCTCCGGGCCGGATGACTATACGTGCGTACTGTACAGGGTTTATGGAGATGGAGATCTGCTTCTGGTCAACTGCTCACAGCCACAGGGGCCACAGCTACTCGGCTGAAGTGTTTGAGGTGAAGTGTTAGAACTCATCTTCTCTCCGATTTGAGATGCGCAACCTCACCCTGTCTCAGAGTGGGAGACCACAGGGCTGAAGGCTGGAGAGTTGGAGAGGAGGAAACATCACAGAATCCAGAAGCTTCCGTCTCAAGGTCTACGCAAAAGGTGATGAAGAGCCGCCTGATGATGAAGAGGAGGAAACATCGCAGAATCCAGAAGCTTCCGTCTCAAGGTCTACGCACAAGGTGATGAAGAGCCGTCTGATGATGAAGAGGAGGAAACATCACAGAATCCAGAAGCTTCCGTCTCAAGGTCTACGCACAAGGTGATGAAGAGCCGCCTGATGATGAAGAGGAGGAAACATCACAGAATCCAGAAGCTTCCGTCTCAAGGTCTACGCAAAAGGTGATGAAGAGCCGTCTGATGATGAGGAGGAGGAAACATCACAGAATCCAGAAGCTTCCGTCTCAAGGTCTATGCAGAAGGTGATGAAGAGCCGCCTGATGATGAAGAGGTAACACATGATGGCAGCGCCGTGGCGTGTACTGTGAATACACATCTGGGCCACGAGGACAGAATGCAACTGGACCGACTACTGTAACATGCTGGCCCTGGACCGACGTACTGTAACATGCGGGCCCTGGACCGACGTACTGTAAAATGCTGGCGGCCCTGGACACCAACTCCTCCCTGGAGCCGCTCCTGAGGGATGTACAGTAACTGTGCGTTCAGACCAAGAGCGACTTGAGCTTCCAAAATCGCTCTGGACGCCCTGTAAAGGACGCCGTGGGAAGCTTGGATGCTTTGGCTGCTCTGACGTAGTAGCATTCTATGTTCGTTGCTGGTCGTTTGGTCGCTGCAGGTTGATCTCAACAACTCTCTGGCAAACATTGTCCAGTTACCAAGATGAATCCTAACAGGATTTGCCAGTGGAACGAAACGGCACATAGTTCCGGACTCCTAAATAGGCGTGTCCATTGTGTCAAACATAAAGTTTTCTCTCAATAAGCGATACAAGAGAGGGGTAGTAGGGTGGAGATGAAAACCTCTATGATGACGTGGAGATGGATGAATTGAGTGTGAAGTGTGTTGAGTTTAACACACTTCTCTCTCCTGTGTCTGCTGTAGCTGCTGATAGTTTTCTCTCAATAAGCGATACGAGAGAGGGGTAGCAGGGTGGAGATGAAGACCTCTAGGATGACGTGGAGATGGATGAATTGAGTGTCTGAGTTTAACACACCTCTCTCTCCTGTGTCTGCTGTAGCTCCTGAATATGTGTCTGAACTGAACACACTTCTCTCTCTTGTGTTTGAGGAAAATGCAGCTAAACTTCCATTCATGCCTGCTGAGTTGCCTTGATGATGGCATATATGGTGTTGTTGCTGTTTATTTGATAGAGATGGGAGCTCCTGTAGCACGTGTGTGTGTGTGTGTGTGTGTGTGTGCGTCCCTCTGTGTGAGGCTAGTTCGGGCCCTGTGTGTGAGTGTGTTTATGTGTCTGCACTGCATATGATGCTCGTTGTGGACACCCTGTTGACTGTAGTGAGGCATCTACCATATGGGAGAGGATGAGGACTGACAGGTTTGGTATCAGACATGTTGAATTCGTTCAGCTTTCCAGGATGCAGAGCGTCAAATCGGACGGCAGCCTTTCCTTCCCGTCCCTGTCGGCTAATTGCCAATTAAGCACAGCCGATCCAATTAATACCAGACGCTAATTACGGCGCTTACAAACATCCGCAACGTCACCTTTGTCTGTTCTCATCAACGTCTTTGTCAGCCTCCGATTCTCGTCTGTCAATCAAAGTGATAAATGGCACGACGACGGTGAGTCACTTCATAACGGGGCTCGGTTCTCCATTGATTGCAATCACGATTATGATGAGCTTTTGGGGTGCGTCCCAAATAGGAGGCGCAGTGAGGGTGTGTGTGTGTGTGTGGTCACATTCTACAGAAGTACTGACTGGTGTAGAAAGCTTTTGAGGCGGAGGGTATG
>NC_085007.1:7600444-7605444 GCF_963854185.1 Sardina pilchardus | reverse complement strand
GTGTGTGTGTGTGTGTTGTGGACCCATTCTCAAAATCAAACTCTAATGGGTTTCACTGCCTGGTAAAACTGAACAGCTGCATTGTATCCGTGTTATGTTGAATGTGCTGTATGGCGTTTCATTATGTTTTAGTGGCCACTGAGTACCAGTGAACAGAGAGATGCTTCAGATGATAGCATGAGAATTGTAGAGCAATTGTCTTCCTGTGTTCGGCCTTCATTTCTCTCTCTCTCTCTCTCTCTCTCTCTCTCTCTCTCTCTCTCTCTCACTCTCTCTCTCTCTCTCTCTCTCTCTCTCTCTTTCCATTGCTCTCTCTCTCCGTCCCTTTTTCTATGACATAGAACATAGATGTCTGTAAGGGAGTGTGTTATTGGGGTATCCTCTGATGGTGAGGGAGTGTGTTTTGGGGATACCCTGTATGAAATCACCTTTGTGATTGTGAGTATGCACTAGGACATCTCAGTGTCTTCCAGATGCAGCTTCTAGCCCCCTTCCATCATATGGATCCAGCCTATGGTATTGTCAGTTGCAGTTAGTACATAGTTCCTAGTAGTAGTATTGATTGCTGCAGTAATGTTGCATTCCTTGGATGGAGCAGGTCGGACTTCAAATCCATCCTTGAAGTTGGGGTAGATCGACTTACCCCGAGTTCAGATGGGAACTCCGACTTCAAGTGGCGTTTCATTGTACTTTTTCCCAGTAGGAGGTCTCTTGACCTACGAGTTTGTCTGGAATGAAATTGAGAGATTTCAACTATAGGAAATATAGTTGCCTGGAATGCAGCATAACTCCTTAGGCTACATGGAGCCAGCCTTATAGTATTGACAGCTGCAGTAGTGATTCCTAGCTGGTCTCCTCTGCTCTGTAGCTTGAGTGCTATTCTCTTTCTGTGAGTCTCTTGGGATAAAAGCGTCTGAATGAATAAATGTAAATGTTAATGTAACTCCTCCAGACATCCTTGTACCTTTTCACCCTTCTGCATTTCACTGTTGATTCAATTCAATTCAGTTCAATTCAGTTCAATTTAGTTTCCAGGAAGCTTTATTTTGGCATGAATGTTTCAGTAACGCTATGGCCAAAGCTCAATTAGATATACACATAAGGGCAATTACGTTCAACAGAATTGGGAAATTAAGTCAGACAATGAGATAAAGCAAAACAGATTCTTCCAAAAAAAATCTCTCTATCTGTCATATCTCATCGCTCACTTATCCAATCTCCTTTTTCTCAAGTAGAAAAGTCTCTCTCTTTGCCTGCCTGTTTTTCTTCTTTCTCTCCTTCTGTGTCTTCTCTCTCTCTTTCTCTCTCTCTTTCCCTCTCTAGTAGTAATCCATTATTCAGTGGGTTGGCCAGATTCAGCAGAAAGCAGGAAGGGCTAACAGATGGCTCGCTGTGGTTTAGGTAAGATGATATCAGATACAGATTAGCTCTTTAATGCTGAGACCCCCCCCCCCCACACCCCCACCCCACCCCCACCCTGCTCAGTCCAAATCAGCACACCCTGACATCTACTGTGAAGGCGGGGTGTGTGCAGTGGTGTAGTCTACGTGATACGCAGGACTGTACTGTACTGTAGGCAGTATACCCACTTAAAAAGCATCACCATCTCAGTATACCCACTTAAAAAGCATCACCATCTCAGTATACCCACTTAAAAAGCATCACCATCTCAGTATACCCACTTAAAAAGCATCACCATCTCAGTATACCCACTCAAAATGGGCAAGGATAGGTATTAACAGTCTTGGGCTTGATCACAGTATACCCACTACAACTACCTAGACTTCATCGCAGTCTATCCACCACAGCTAACTAGACTACACCACTGTATACTGTATGTGTGTGTGTGTGTGTGTGTCGATGGTGACTAGGGTCGGTGATGATGAAACTGATTACTATTATACGTACATGCCACGGGCGCTGTTTGTTTGTTCCAAAATATTCAAACAAGTTCTCTTTTTCTGCCTATGCTTTGACATTTGAAGGCAAGCTTATTTTAATGTCAGTTTGATGGATTCGTTTTATTACTGTTTTTCACTTTCAAAAGAGTCTGAGTCAGAGTCAGCCCAAAAGACTACACTGGAGCGTGCCCTGAATCAGACCAATAACATTTGAGAATGCATTTAGAAGTTTTTTTTTCCACATAAATTCACCATAAAACAAACACTTACAGAGATAAATATTTCTACATTCTACCTAGCGATAAGGGTGTGTGGGCGGTGTGTTTAAACTTGACCTATGACCAGAGGATTTGTAAACAAGTTGCCAAAGTCACAGACGTACGTACGGTACGCGGAAGTGTTTGTGAGAAACACAGAGATTAGGAGTGCCACACTTGGCATGGCGGGCAGGTGTGGTGTTTGTGTGTGTGTGTGTGTGTGTGTGTGTGTGTGTGTGTGTGTGTGTGTGTGTGTCAATAAAGCGGTCTGGAGGTAAAGCGCTGGCACATGCTGAATGAGGCGCACGCCGCCGATCATCGTGCCCAAGGTTGCCAGGGAATCAGCTCTCGCTCTCACACTCTCTATGGGCTTCTGAAGCTTTAATGACAGCAGTCACTTTCATAATGAACCAGAATCGACAGAGAGAGAAAGGGGGGATAGAGAGAGGGACTGTGAAAGACTGAGAGAATGATGGACGGAAAGAAAATGATGTCTGTCAAAATGAACTTTGGACATGATGACCATGATCTGATGTGATCTCTTCTATTTTAACTGCTCTCTCTCTCTCTCTTTCTCTTTCTCTCTCTCTTTCTCCTCTCTTTCTCTTTCTCTTTATCGCTCTCTCTTTCTCTCTCTCTCTTTCGGTCTCACCTGTGTGGAACAGCGGTCATGGTTGTCATGGAAACACTGGCATTGGAATAGATTGCATCTGTGCTTTATTGCCTCATAAATTACCTTCCGAAATAAAGGCAGAAATTCATTTCACACGACGAAATCTCATGATTATGCCTCTCTCGCCAAATGATTCATTTAGGGGGTTCATCGCTGATGGCATCGGTTCAAAATCATCTTGTGCAGTAAATAAAGGATTATGAGCCGTGTCAGACACTCTTCAGGTGTTACTGTTGAACAACAATAGCTGCGTGCAAAACAATCTGAAATATCCCACAAAGCTTTGCCCTCAAGCTCTTTCATTGGCCAACTGTAATCACTATTGGCCACACCTGTGACTCACTTGCTCTTGAGATTAGGCCTGAAAGGTGTGGGCTGTAGAATGTCTGTCCACCCTGCCAATGATTGCTTGACCAGCAGCGGTAAAAATTACAGTTTCAAGTACCGATACGCATCATTGGAATAACAACATCCGCACCATCACATACTATAACGACCATGACATGAAGGACAGTATCACTGGGGATCAATTTCAGAGCGATTATGGCAGAAATCTGACTGACAAGTGGAAGCCATTAGAATTCAAGAAATCACACACAATGAATATGTATTTTTCCAGAGACTCTCTTTACCTTCGGTCAATGTGCTTATACCATTATAGTTACACTATACAGTTAAGCCCGGCGCCCACCAGAAGCGGCGTTCAGCGGTGTTCGGCGGTCTGGGCTTGACGCGCAGGATTTTAGAATAGTTTTCTATCTCTGTGCGGCTGCTGCGCGGCAGACGTTTCTGGTGGGCGTTGCTCCATTGAAAACAATGGAGTTCTAATTTTTTTATTGTCGCGGCGTGCCGCGTACGTGTCCGGTGGGCGATGGCCTTTACACTGCGTATAATTTCGTTTTGTTTAATTACTTTAAAGTAATAGGTCTCAGAGTGAACAGGCCTTAATGACCACAGAATCGGTCAGATAGTTGGATTGTAGGACACATTGGTGGCGGTTAGTGAGGTTCCCCTTCACTGTTAAGTGCTTTGGGTGCCGTATAAACGCAAGTTGTTGCTGTTGTTGTTGTTGTTGTTGATGATGATGATGATGATGATGATTTGTGGATGGTTGTTGTTGTCCTGAGGTGACCATAGGTTCTAGAATGCTGGAGGCTTGCCACAGCTTTCCATTGTGACTCAGCAGTTTTAGTCAGTAACTAATCCAATCATATGTCACCTTACCCCAGGCTAAGACACACACACACACACACACACACACACACACACACACACACACACACACACACACACACACACACACACACACACATTGTCCAACTGAAGAGATTCAATATTGTGTTTATATCCCTAGGCATATAGCCCCTGGTCAGCCTCTGGCCACACACACACACACACACACACACACACACACTACCAAACTTTCTGTCTCTGTCTGTCAGTTCCCCCTCCCCCTGAAGGCCCTTGAGTGGTTGAAATGGATGAGTCTGAGTGTGTATGGCGGCACCAGATGAGGAAATACGTTAATGGTCTCGTGAAACAGGAGATTCATATTAGGTGTGTGTGTGTGTGTGTGTCAATGTGTTTGAGTGCGTGTATGTGTGTGTTTCTGTGTGTCTGCGTGACAGAGAGATGTAGATCTTGTGTGCATCTTTTGTCATATCTGCTCCTCCTGTACTGCTGTTATTTGTGTGTGTGCGTGTGTGTGTGTGTGTGTGTGTGTGTGTGTGTGTGTGTGTGTGTGTGTGTGTGTGTGTGTGTGTGTGTGTGTGTCTCGCACACCTTGGCTGATGTTTTGTAATGATGGGAAAAAAACAGACTGTGTGAGACAGTGAATGAACACTCTTTCTCAATTTTTCCTCCTCTCATTCCCTCTCTCCATGTCTTTCTCTCTCCTCACTCTCTCTCTGTCCCTCTCTCCATGTCTTTCTCTCTCCTCACTTTCTCTCTGTCCCTCTCTCCCATGTCTTTCTCTCTCCTCACTCTCTCTCTGTCCCTCTCTCATCATGTCTTTCTCCCTCTCTCACTCTTTCTTCTCCTAGTTCACTCGCTCTCCCTCACTTCCTCTCTTTCCATCCCTCTCCCTCTCTCCCTCCCTCCTTCTCTTCATCTCTCTCTCACTCTATCTCTCTTTCTCCCTCTCTCTCTTTCTCCCTCTCTCTCTCTCCC
>NC_085007.1:7565444-7567944 GCF_963854185.1 Sardina pilchardus | reverse complement strand
TGTGTGTGTGTGTGTGTGTGTGTGTGTGTGTGTGTGTGTGTGTGTGTGTGTGTGTGTGTGTGTGTGTGTGTGTGTGTGTGTGTGTGTGTGTGTGTGTGTGGTGCAATACAAAACTACAGTACAAAACGAGAGCATGTTTTGGTACTTTGAAGACATGCACAAAAAACGGATGAAAATGCATAGAGCAGAAAAGGCAAAACAACATTCCTCTGTGCACCGTCTCTGTGCTGTTATCTATTTATAAAAGCGTGACCTGACTACATCTAAGTTATGACCAAAGTAGAACAAGGAGACAGGACAGGGTTTCAATGGGATCAAACATTTGCACAGAAAAAAAAACAAGATGCTTGATGATATGAAATGAAGTCATACGTTCATCTGATTTTAATCTCTGAACCTATAAAAGTGTGTTGTTAATCTTATCTCTCTCCATCTCTCTCTGTCACTCTTTCTCTCACTTTCTCTCTGTCCATCTGTCTGTCCATCTCTCTCTCTCTATCCCCCTCTCTCCATCTCTCTCCATCTCGCTCACTCTCTCCATCTCTCTCTCTGTCATTCTATCTCTCCATCTCTCTCTCTATTCCCCTCTCTCCATCTCTCTCTCTGTCACTCTTTCTCTCTCTCATCCCTCGCTCTCTCGCTCGCTCCTCGGGTGGTGCTCCCGTCTCCAGGACAACTGTCGGCGGGTGGAGAACATGCTCCGCCTGTGGATCATCGAGGCCAAGGACCTGCCGGCCAAGAAGAAGTACTTCTGCGAGCTGTGCCTGGACGAGAGCCTGTACGCGCGCACCAGCTGCAAGCTCAAGGCCGACAACGTCTTCTGGGGCGAGCACTTCGAGTTCGCCAACCTGCCGGCCGTGCGCTCCGTCACCGTCCACCTCTACAAGGACAGCGACAAGAAGAAGAAGAAGGCCGACAAGAACAACTACGTCGGCCTGGTCAACATCCCCGTCGGCGCGGTCAGCGGGCGGCAGTTCGTGGAGAAGTGGTACCCGGTCAGCCTGCCCAACCCGGGCAAGGGCAAGGCGCCGGGGCCGATGATCCGCATCAAGGCGCGCTACCAGAGCATGAGCATCCTGCCCATGGAGCTGTACAAGGAGTTCGCCGAGTACACCACCAACAACTACATGCTGCTCTGCTCCGTGCTGGAGCCGGCCCTCAGCGTCAAGAACAAGGAGGAGATGGCCTGCGCACTCGTGCACATCCTGCAGAGCACCGGCAAGGCCAAGGTGAGAGCAGTGTGTGTGTGTGTGTGTGTGTGTGTGTGTGTGTGTGTGTGTGTGTGTGTGTGTGTGTGTGTGTGTGTGTGTGTGTGTGTGTGAGTGTGTGTGTGAGTGTGTGTGTGTGTGTGTGTGTGTGTGTGTGTGTGTGTGTGTGTGTGTGTGTGTGTGTGTGTGTGTGTGTGTGTGTGTGTGTGTGTGTGTGTGTGTGTGTGTGTGTGTGTGTGTGTGTGTGTGTGTGTGTGTGTGTGTGTGTGTGTGTGTGTGTGTGTGTGTGTGTGTCTCATTTGGCCTGCGCCCTCGTGCACATCCTGCAGAGCACCGGCAAGGCCAAAGTGAGAGGGATACGTGTGTGTGTGTGTGTGTGTCTTATCTTGCCAGGGATAACCCAAACTGTTTCAGTACAAAGCACAGGCAATGCTAATGTAGAAGTGATGCCGTGTGTGTGTGTGTGTGTGTGTGTGTGTGTGTGTGTGTGAGAGAGAGAGAGAGAGAGATAGAGTGCATAAGTTCGGGCCTTTTATCTGGGCTCAGGATATCGGATCTGCTGATGTCTTTTCGGGTCTTTTAGCATGCTGCTGATTTCTGTTTTATGGTGTGTGTGTGCGCAGGTTGGAAATTCTAAGTTGTGATTACATGTGTTTGTGTGAACCAAAGCATGCTTGAATTCTTTTGTATCGTGCTATACCAGGTGTGTGTATGTGTGTGTGTGTGTGTGTGTGTGTGTCTGTGTCTTTTCATCCTGACCTTTGATCCCCATGTGTGTTATGAAGTACCTGAGGGGTTTGTGAGTGTGTGTGTGTGAGTGTTTGTGAGGTTAGTTTTTGAACGCTATTAAATTTCAAACGCGCTATGATCCTCTGATCTCTTGCCATACCCTCGTCAGTAACGCACAGCGAGAGAGAGAGAGAGAGAGAGAGAGAGAGAGAGAGAGAGAGAGAGAGAGAGAGAGAGAGAAACGGGTGTGGAGAGACAGGAAGGCTGAAGCAGGAAGGAGAGAGATGGAGGGAGAGAGAAGGAAGTGAGAGAAAAGGAAGAGAATGCATTAAAAAGAAGAATAGAATGTAGAGGTCAAGAGAGATGAGAATTTGAGATCACTGTATAACGGCTCAACTCAAGACTTCCAACCGTACACACACATATACACACACACACACACACACACACACACACACACACACACAGACACACATACTAATAGAGAGCAAGAGATATTAGATTTTAGAAGATGAATGGTTAGAAAAATGTCTACCTGTAAAGTAGCTGAGAGGTGTGTGTGT
>NC_085007.1:7555444-7557944 GCF_963854185.1 Sardina pilchardus | reverse complement strand
GTTATTTTCAGAGTAAGGATGGAGAGGGAATAAAGGAAGACTAAATCAAACAGAAATAGAATAGACGCCCGACTTGCCACGCTCACCCATTGTACCTCTTCCTCCTGTTCATCTGTCCCTCAACATAATGAACACACACACACACACACACACACACAAACATTAAGTGAACACACCAACACACACACACATTACTTGAGCACATCAACACACACACACTCACGCAGAGACATATGGGCAAAATGCACACTCGCACAGAGACATTGACACATTTTATGTGTTTTATCACACACGCACACACACACACACGCAGACACACACAATAATACACAATTGTACAACACTGTTTGTCTCCCTCTCAGCATCCCCAGCATCCTGTCTTTTTTTCTTTCTTCAGAGAAATCATTTTATTTCTCTCTGTGTCAGTATTATTAAACACACACGCGCACACACACGCATACACACACACTTTAGATATTATGTCTCTCATATGAGTCCTGTGCTGTATGGCTTAGCTTGACACTAATGCACAATGTTCTAGCGCCTCATATTATTCTGGAAATAGAATGGATGATGTGTATGTGTGTGTGCGCACAGCACACCACGGTTGTGTGAGATATTGTCTTTATTTGGGCAGTGTTTGTGTGTGTGTGTGTGTGTGTGTGGCTGTGTGTGTGTGTGTGTGTGTGTGTGGTAGCAATAGATCCAGAGCCCCTGTATTTCTGCTGAAATCACCAAATGATGGCAAATGCTGTTTCAGGGTTCCTCTCTACAGACTGTCCTCCCTCACCCTCTACGTTCTACGTTCTCACTGTCCTCTCTAATCCTCTACGTTCTACTTCTCACTGTCCTCTCTAATCCTCTGAGTTCCGCTGCTGGTTCTCACTCTCCTCCCTCACCCGCTGTGTTCCGGTTCTTACTGTTCTTCTTAACGCTGTAAATTCCGCTTCTGGTTCTCACTCTCCTCCTTCACCCTTGGCGTTACGGGTTCTCACTGTCCTTCCTAACCCTCTATGCTTGGGTTTTGACTATCCTTTTTTAACCCTTTGTCCTCCTTTGCAAGCGGCCATCTCCAAGCCTCAGCACATCCTGTGATTGGCTAGCACTAGCAGGCGGTTTGGTTACAGAGCTCACTCCAGGAAGTATTTTAAGATGGCTTTTGATGAACGTTCGCCTCACCATGTCAGTCTTCTAAATACTCTGTGTTGACTTCTTGCCTGTGCCTCACCCCCCCACCCCGCCCCATCTTTCTGAAAATCAATATAAAAAAGAAAGGCTTTGATGGTCAAGCTCAGCGCAAATGGCTTGTGAGCTGCTGCTCGTCTGTAGGGGGGCATATCATATGAGAGTGAGTTCAGCTCCTTGGTGGTGTGTTGGTCCCTCTGGCTCATCTTCTCCTGCTTTACAAATCACTTCTCTCCCTTTGAGGACCAACGGAGGCGATCACGTGTCCAGATTTGAACATCCAGATCAGCTGACGGTCTTGCGTGGCGGCCGGCGTTTGAAGGCGTCGTCCCGCAGATGAGTGGCTCGGCTCAGAACGTCAGAAATCTCCTAACAGGAGCAGAGAACGGAGAGAAGAGGAGACGAGGAGGAGGAGAGGAGGGACAGAAGAGGACAGGAGAGGAGAGAGGAAGAGAAGAGAGGGAGAGGGAGGAGAGTGGAGGAGGAGAGGAGAGCGGAAGAGGGAGAGAAGAGAGGAGAAAGACAGAAGAGAGGAGAGGAGAGAGAGAAGAGAGGAGAAAGACAGAAGAGAGGAGAGGAGTGAGGGAGGGAGAGAAGGAAAGAGAGGAGAGAGGGAGAGAAGAGAGGAGTGAGGGAGGGAGGAGAGAGGAGGAAGGGAAAAGGAGAGGCAGAGAGAGAAGGAGGGAGCGGGAGAAAGAGCGTCATGGAGTCTGTTGGGCTCTCACACGCAGTTTCATCTTGGCTATAAACACATCTCTTCATCTTAGTGTTTGGCTGAAAGCCTGCTCCTTCTACACACACACACACACACTCTCACACACACACACACACACACACACACACACACACACACACTCAGATCTTTTAAACTCTCATGTTCTTGTGTGCCTGAAAGCGGTGTGTTGGTGTCTGACACACAGAGACACACACGCACACACACACACACACACACACACACACACACACACACACCCTTTCATCTCTTCAACTTCTCTGTTAGTAATATGTGGTGGTGGTGGTGTGTGTTTGTTTGTGTGGGTCCTGCCCAATGAGAGCTGCAGTACTGTGACGTCACGTGTGTGTGTGTGTGTGTGTGTGTGTGTGTGTGTGTGTGTGTGTCTAAGACTTACACCCATCAGCGTGTCCTCCGCTGGCCCTCCTGTCCGCTCGGATGGCGCTGATGATGTTTGAACATCGGGTCATCTCTGCTGACCCAGACGGCTCAGTCCAGCTCTGGGGCTTCTCAACAGCGGGGCCACGGATATCTCACGGCGTCTCCCCCTGGGGGTCGTTTTTCATGCCGCTGCTTAAGTAG
>NC_085007.1:7542944-7550444 GCF_963854185.1 Sardina pilchardus | reverse complement strand
CACACACACACACTCCCTCCTCTCTCTCTCTGTGTCTGTTCTCCAGGTGAGTTTATAAAGGCCCTGTATGAGTCGGATGAGAACTGTGAGGTGGACGCTTCCAAGTGTTCCGCGGGGGACCTGGGGGAACACCAGAGCAACCTGAAGATGTGCTGTGAGCTGGCCTTCTGCAAGATCATCAACTCCTACTGGTACACACACACACACACACACACACACACACACACACACTCACACAGTTCATCAATTGCTACTGGTACACACACACACACACACACACACACACACACACACACACACAGATAATCAATTGCTACTGGTACACACACACACACACATCATCAGCTCCTACTGGCGCACACACACACACACACACACACACACACACACACACACAGAGAAGATGAAAACACATTTAGTTACACATTACACATTAGTCACAGACACAATAGCTCATCAAATACACATGATCGCTCATATTCACTCTTGATATAGTCATGTACAATGTTGAATAATTACAAAAAGACAATATAAAAGTATATGTGCATTTTGTTGTAAGAGCTATGGTATTAGTGAATTAGATGATGTCACACGCTGCTCATCTCTGATTGGTCACTTGTCTGTTTGATCCCGCCCCCTGTGCAGCGTGTTCCCGCGGGAGCTGAAGGAGGTGTTTGCGTCGTGGCGACTGGAGTGCAGTAACCGGGGGCGACCGGACATCAGCGAGCGCCTGATCAGCGCGTCGCTCTTCCTGCGCTTCCTGTGTCCGGCCATCATGTCGCCGTCGCTCTTCAACCTGACGCAGGAGTACCCCGACGACCGCACCGCACGCACGCTCACGCTCATCGCCAAGGTCACGCAGAACCTCGCCAACTTCACCAAGTGAGTGTCTCTCTCTGTGTGTGTGTGTGTGTGTGTGTGTGTGTGTGTGTGTGTGTATCTCTGTGAGTGTGTGAGTATGTGTCTGTTTGACAGACACATGCATTAATATATGTGTGTGTGCAACTCTAAGGCTGGATTGAAATTTTGACTTGTCACTTATCAGATATTTACACTCACTCTCCTTCATCCTCTCTCTCTCTCTCTCTCTCTCCTTCTCCCTATTTCACTCTCTCTCTCTCCTTCTCCCTATTTCACTCTCTCTTTCCTCCCTCCCCCCTTCTTGCTCTCTCTCTCCCTCTCCCTCCCTCCCTCCCTCCTCTCTCTCTCTCCCTCCTCTTTCTCCCTCCCTCCTCTCTTTCTCTATCTCTTTCCATCCCTCAGGTTTTTTAATAAGGAAAGAAATATGTGTGTGTATTCATGGGGTTCTGTATATTCCTCTGTGTGTGTGTGTGTGTGTGTGTGTGTGTGTGTGTGTGTGTGTATAGGTTTGGTAATAAGGAGAAGTACATGTGTGTGTATTCACGACTTTCTGTATATTCCTGTGTGTGTGTGTGTGTGTGTGTGTGTGTGTGTGTGTGTGTGTTTGTGTGTGTGTGTGTGTGTGTGTGTGTGTGTGTGTGTGTGTGTGTGTGTGTGTGTGTGTGTGTGTGTGTGTGTGTGTGTGTGTGTGTGTGTGTGTGTGTGTGTGTGTGTGTGTGTGTGTGTGTGTGTGTGTAGGTTTGGCAATAAGGAGGAGTACATGTCCTTCATGAACCAGTTCCTGGAGCACGAGTGGACCAACATGCAGCGCTTCCTGCTGGAGATCTCCAACCCAGAGACCATCTCCAACACCGCCGGCTTTGAGGGCTACATCGACCTCGGCCGAGAGCTGTCCACCCTGCACTCGCTGCTCGCAGAGGTCGTCTCACAGATGGACCAGGTGTGTGTGTGTGTGTGTGTGTGTGTGTGTGTGTGTGTGTGTGTGTGTGTGTGTGTGTGTGTGTGCAATTGATTGTATCTTTGTCGCCATCCACTTACCCACACACATTGTGGTACAAGTCAAGTCAAGTGAAGTCCCTTTATATAGCACATTTAAATGCAACATGAATTGACCCAAAGCGCTTTACATTGCAAGAAGTCAGGTTTGGGGTGGGACAAACTTTACAAAAACTTTATTCTATATATAGAATATATAAAAGCTGTATTCTATATTTAAAGCTCATAATAGAACAGGTACAATCTTGCCGACATGTTTTGGGCAACATGTCGTTCATCAGGACAACATGACTTTCATCCTCACACAACTTCCAGACTTTGATTGCGGTCTAATTTGGAGTTCAGCCATCAGCTGTCCCAGGTGCTGAAACACCTCTCACTCTCCATCTCCAATGAGCTTCTGGAGGTCACCTTTCAGCGTTCTCAGACGCTAACGCACCTCTCAGAACAAGACAGGACTGGAAATAAAGCGTTGCGAGATAAAAGCCGGTTCTCCATCAGAGGCAATAAGCGTTCTCTGCGAGCGCAGACAAAGCGGAGTGTCTCTCAGGCCGATGTTCCGTACGGAACTCTCCGCTGGGACCTGCTCTTTGGAGTTGCGCTGCCTTATGTAAGAGTTGCATGCACGCACGCACGCACACACACACACACACACACACACACACACACACACACACACACACGCGCGCGCGCGCGCACACACAAGATCTCCTCCTGCCTCCTTCTCTTGCTTGTCACATTCACACACTCGCTGTGCTCAATAATGTAGCCATCAACACGCACATGCACGCATGCGCGCAAGCACACACACACAGCACACACATGCACAGACAGATATGGTAGAGACACACAGCTCAATCTAACACACACACGCATACATACATACACAGATGTGGTGGAGAAGTGTAGCTCAATCACACACACACACCACACACACACACACACATACACATATATGGTAGAGACACACAGCTCAATCTAACACACACACACACACACACACACACACACGTGGTTGAGAAGTGCAGCTCAATCTAACACACACACACACACAGACGCGGTGGAGAAGTGAAGCTCAATCTAACACACACACACACACACAGAAACACAGCCATGATGTAGACACTCAGATGGGTCTTATTTCTGATGGACTTGGTGCAGTGGAAACGTGCTCAGGGTACCGAACTCATCGGAGCAATCAGTCCCCACAAATAATTCACCATCGGGAAGGACTGGAGACACTGTTCTTCGTTTTCCATCAGCGATAGTTCTCTGTGTATGAATAAGGCATCCGATATCTGGGAATTATGTTATTTATTTATTTTATTTTTTCCATCAGCGATACCACTCTCTGCATTAATACGCCATCAGATGGCCGGAGAAGCTCCGATGTGTTTCATATCCGATGCCTCTCGTTGGATCAGTTGCCCATCTGAGGGCTGAGAAGACTGTTACTTTTTTCATCAGTGTTGGCTCTGGGTGGATGAATAACCCATGTGATGGCTGCTGGGAGGCTGTTGTTTATTTCATCAGTGGCTAAATAAGCCATCCCGTGTTTACATAATGGAGCAGCCTGTCAGCAGAGCTAGCTGTGCACGAACACAGGAAGTGCATCTATCCTGCTGTTAGCTCCGATAGCACCAGCCAGCAGAGAGAGCCTAGATTTAAACTCATCTATAATCCAGACATCTACTGGCACGCAGCGGAATGTGTGTGTGTGTGTGTGAGAGAGAGGGTGACTGTTTTAGTCACGCACTTGTCTGTGTGTGTGTGTGTGTGTGTGTGTGTGTGTGTGTGTGTGTGTGTTTATGTGAGTGTGTGTGTTTATGCATTTATGCCTGCGGTGACATAATTCATGGAATGTTCTAGAAGTGAGACAGAAGCTCATTCCCCTGAGCTCCCCTCCCAGGGTGGCATCACAGTAGGACTCCTGCAAGCGATGCACACACACACACACACACACCACACACACTCACACACACACACACACACACACACACACACACACACACACTCACATACACACAGACACCATGCCACCACACACACGCACACACACACACACACACACACACACACACACACACACACACACACACACACACACACACACACACACACACACACACACACACACACACACACACACACACACACACACACACCATACACTGGCACCACCCGAGTCATTAAATCATTAAACCAGTCAAACATGAGTGTGAAAGCTACCCCTCCCCCCTTCACACATACACACACACACACACACATATACACACACATGCAGTTCCATCATTCATGAGCCCACACCACCAACACACACCTCTTTAACTCGCTACATAAATAAAAACATAAATAGGTAAATAAATGGAGGTCCCGGCAGTGACAGAGCTAGAGTAATGTGTAAGCAAACTTCAAACAAATTAGGCAAATAAGTAAACAAACCAACAAAACAAAGCAACAACAACAAAAAACATCTATTCTCTGTCTCATCACATGGCCTGTCATCTCCTCTTGTCTCCTAGGTGACAGGCTTCAAACTTTAATGAGTTTGTTCTCAGAGCGACCTGCCAAGTTCAACCTGCTCTGACACAACACTGTGCCGGGTGTTGAATTAACGAGCTGGTGTCAATCAGAGAAATGTCTCCACAGAAGGGTGTGTGTGTGTGTGTGTGTGTGTGTGTGTGTGTGTGTGTGTGTGTGTGTGTGTGTGTGTGTGTGTGTGTGTGTGTGTATGTGTGTATGTGTGTATGTGTGTATGTGTGTATGTGTGTGTGTGTGTGTGTGTGTGTGTGTGTGTGTGTGGCCACAAACAGCTGCTGCATCTCCCCTGCTGTATCTGAGCTTGGATCTGTTTCAGTGTCGGCTTCTATAAACTGAAGTTAAGCTGTGAAGCTGATGGTATGATGTATCATTTATGATCAAAGACCCCTTAGTGTGCTGTTATATGATATGATCATAGCCCACTTGCCCATGATACTGGCATCTTAGTCTCTTATTATAAGTCAATGTAATGAATGAATGAATAAAATGAATGAATATATACTTTTTTAATCCCGTGAGGGAAATTCGTTTCTCTGCATTTAACCCAATTTAACCGAATTAGTGAACACACACAGCACACACACAGTGAGGTGAATCACACACTAACCCAGAGCAGTGAGCTGCTTGCCCAACCAGCGGCGCTCGGGGAGCAGTGAGGGGTTAGGTGCCTTGCTCAAGGGCACTTCAGCCGTGGTGGGCTGGTCGGGGATCGAAAATGTAAAGCTGTTAGTATGATGATATCTTGGTGTCTTATGTAAGGGATAATGTAATACTGAAATAAGTCCCTTCAGGAAGAAGCAAAACCACTCCACTGCGCGTCGGGGTTTGGTTCATCTGGTCGGGACTTATTTTCCGATAATTACCGGCGGACAATACATTGTCCCGCTTATTATTCAGCTACTTGCCAAAACGAGAAAAAAAAACTTAACTCAATGTGTCTTTAGCGATGACTTGGCTACCGTTTGGTGGCTTCCGCTAACAAAATAGATAGTTCGCCACACAAATAGAACTTGACAGTTGTAGGTGTTGCCTGGCAACATACTTAGTACTAGCTGATTTTCACTTTCAATAAAATTCCATTGCAACCAGCGAACGGATTTGTTGCGGATTGATATGAAAGACGTGAGTTAAAAGCACAAAACCCGTTGCCATTGACAGCGGTCATTATACAGATTTAACAACCTCCGAACATTGGGAAGGCCCATTCATGTGAATGGAACTTTCTGCAGCTCTCTGAAGAGCCGTGTCATAAGATACTGTAAGTCAATGTAAAGCTGTTAGTATGATGATATCTTGGTGGTGCAGACGCAATGCAGTCATCATCTGTGGTAGTCCGTGTCAGTGCATGGGAGTGCAGTGCAGCTGGCACGGGAGCAGATGTGACCTCAAATAAAGGGGATCATTACCATAGTGCTGGCGTGGGTGAGGGATCCAGCAGGAATGGGGCCTGGCATCTCCCATCTGGGAGCCCAGCAGGGCTGTGTTCCTGTACTCTCCTGTAGGAGTACACACACACACACACACACACACACACACACACACACACACACACACACACACACACTGTTACACTAGGATCTAAACATACTCCTGTTAGACTACAGTATTGCCGGAATCTGAACAAACATTCCTGTAGTGCTGGAATCTAGACACAACAACAACAACAGCAACATTTTATTTTTCTATAGTGCTTCATCAAGGCACCCAAATCGCTTTACACACACACTCCTACAAGAATAGTTACTCCAGAGTCCAGACTCTAAACATACACTCCTGTAATCTACACACTGCCACTCGTGTACAGTAATGCTCCGAGCTGGAGAAGTGGGGTGTCACCGAGCACTGACCCAACACCACGTACTGTAGCAGAACATGAGTCATCCGTCCACTGGTCAGGCAGGGCATCTGGGGGAACAGAATTAGCCCGGGGGGGTACAGAGGGGGTCAGATGTTTCCCCTTACAGTGCTGGTCACTTTCACTAGCCACTTGGGGACTTGAGACTGGAGACTTTATATAGAGAGACATTGTGGTTTGAAGATGAAGATGATGTCATAAAATGGGGACACTGTTAATCCAGGGGGGACAGTTGTGATGTCATAACATTGCGACAGACTTACAGTAGCCCCGGGGGTGAAAGTCATGTCCTTTGTCAAGTGTTGCTATTTCTATACCTGGTTTCTGAGCAGAGGAGAGATGCTCTGCTGATGAGATCATAAAAAGGGGACAGAAAAGACCCAAGGGCAGGCAGTGGATATAAAGGGTTGGGTCACTTTTGCTACTACATTGAGAAGCGTTGTTGTGCGTTTTGTCATCAAACTGGGACGTTGTTTGTTGGAGGGAAGTACATGTGTCACTCATAACATCCAAATAGAACTGAGACAGATTGTGGTTATAAAAGTAGGACCCTATTGGTTCACCCTGTTGTCATGTGACTGTTGGGTTGATTATGCGACCTTTGACCTTTCTGCCCTAGACTTCGGCCTCGAAGCTCGGCCCATTACCCAGAATCCTCCGGGACGTGCACACAGCGTTGACCAATCCGGCGGGAGTTCAGATGATGGCGCCGCCCGACCGCATGCCCTCTCCTCCCGCCCCCAGCTGCAGCATCTCCACCGGCCTCCAGAAGATGGTCATCGACAGCGACCTATCAGGGTAAGGCTTCACCGCACAGCAGCCAATCAGAACACAGTATTATTCTCACAGCATCAAATCAAACCGCTGTGTTTTGTGAAATTCTGACGATTGGTCAGTAGATAGCAGAGAAGGAAGTGAGGCTTGGAATGTTTGGCATGAGCTCATGAACCTCAGAGGTGTCCCTTGATGAAGGATGTTTGTGGAATCAGTAAGTCCCCTAACAGCAACACAGAGCTACAGTATGTCCACACAGCGAACTAATCCTGCATGATGTGGTTACTTGGCAACAAGTCCCAGTAAAGTGTTGTCAACTGTAGAAGGGAAAGAGTGGGAGGTATAATCAGATGGTCTTCGGCAGCCATCTTCTCCTGTCCATCAAAACTTCTAGCAAAGATCCTTAAATACTTTTTCAATGTCTCTGCTTCTAGTCTCTGTAGCAGTTCTGCTGACCTGAGTTCTAGAATTCT
>NC_085007.1:7527944-7532944 GCF_963854185.1 Sardina pilchardus | reverse complement strand
CACAAAACATCATCAGTCCAACCAACTCTACAAAACAGCACATCACTGACCGGAGGATATAGGAATAACACACACACACACACACACACACACACACACACACACACACACACACACACACACACACACACACACACACACAAATCAGCACACATCATCACCAATAACAGAAACAGCAACAGCAGCAACTACAGCAGCAACAACCTACAACTGCATTTTGATTGAAAATGTTCAAGTACAGCTTCAGATGATAGCAAACACACATGCAGAAATGAAACTCACACATGCACACGCGCGCGCACACACACACACAGAGACACACACACACACACACACAGAACATCGTGTAGATATCCACTTTTGCCAGGTGTCATTGGACAACACTCGGACAATCTGATTGGACAGACCCCATTGGACAGACCCCATTGGACGGACTTTATTGGACAGACTGCATCGTCATGTTTTGCCCGGATCCAAGAGGAGCATCCGCAGAGACATGCTGCTGCCACCTGGGACTGAACCACTATACAGCATAGCCACACACACACACACACTCACAGACACACACACACACACACTCACACTCACTCACACACACACACACACACACACACACACACACACACACACTCACACGTGACACATCTAGTCCGGCAGCAAACATCTCCCCTCTTCCTTCTCCTCTTTTCTCTCTTTCCCTCTATCTGTCTGTGCAATCGCTCCAAGCTCATTTGACTCTAGCGGACTCTCTTCCAACTGAAAACAATACTGTCATCACGTGCAATGATTCTATTTGTCCGTTTAGAGTCCAAACCGATTTGGGCTTCATTAACCAAATAGGACTTCTGACCTCTGCTAGTCTCTGGCCCACCCCCCAGGCCCCAAGGCAAGCCCCCTTACCGATGCGACCTCCCCTTGACTCCTCGTGTCCTTTCGAGTGCACTTCTGTGTGTCTGCCTTCATAGTCTCCTCAAGTCCTCCAACTTTGTGCACTTTGCGAAAAGCTCTTCAGTATGAGAAGCCTTAAAATGAATGGAACGTCCCTCCTCAACTTATACTTCAATCAGCAAAAAACTATTTTTTAACATAAAATATACAGAAATTATATTATTATACAATACATAATTTATCCCGGAAAAATAAATTAAATCTGAGATATACAGCATAGTTATATATAAAGTATATTACAGAATCTATTAAGATGGCAAGTGTATAGGGATGTATACATTTGAAATCAGTCTGTTCCCACGAAAAGAGCAGAAATGTGCTGTGTGTTATTTGATGTTATTTGCCGTCACCCCTGTCCGGGTGTTTCTATTTTATTTTGACTTCTAATTGTTTTTATTTTCCTGATGGTCAAGTCCCAGGTTACTGCTTCATGTGCACTTAATGCTAGGACACTAGGTCCTGCGGCCTCAGTAGTGCACACTTCAGAATGAGTGCACTTAGTGCTAGGACACTGTCCTGCAGCCTCAGTAGTGCACACTTGAGTGCTCTTACTTCGAGGAAGGAGTAATTTGAGTGTTCTTTGGGTCAATCTACAGTATCTGTTATTGATGTATCTATGGACTGTTATTTTAATTTACTTTTTTGTTATTAATATCTCTCACCCCTTGTTTCTGCTCCTGAATGTTCTGGTGTGGTCTTGTTGGCCTATGAGAGAGAGGGAGAAAAAGAGAGAGTACTAATAAAAGAAATGATCAGCCAACGAGTATTGTGGCAGTATCGCCCCCTAGGGGATGGAAGGGCGAATGTCACCGTAGCACACGCCCATAAGGGTTCGCTGTGAAGCTCCACATGCAGCTTAAAGCTGCCGTGCCCTGGTCCCAATGCAGACTCTAAAGCCCACACTCCTTCACACTCTCCTTCTGTTCTTTTCTTCTTCTCCTCCTCTACCTTACCTTCATCCCTCTCTCATTTTCTTAATGTGACTGTGGATGCTCAGCCTTCAATGTACCCAACACTGATGTGAGCTTGCCACGTTGGATGTCCAAAACGCCACTCGGAAAAACTCCAAACACTGATGTGATTTTTGCCACATTGGATGCTCCAACTCTACTCTTAATACCCCAAACAGACGTGATTTTGCCAAGTTGCCCCCCACCCCTGCTCCTGTGTTCTCACATGTCCGCAAGACATTTCAGCATTTTTACTTTGTATATTTTTGTATTGTATTTTTTATTATTATAAATACGTACAAAACAATCAGCCAGACAGAGAACCAGTGGACAAGTGCATGCCTGTTGGTCAGCCTGCAACGAGCAGCTGACCGCACTGTTGCCATTTGAACTCCCCTGTTGCCAGTGAGGACCGTGCGTGTGTGTGTGTGTGTGTGTGTGTGTGTGTCAGGAGAGTTTTTACAGTGGAAGACCTGTAAACAAATGTGTGTGAGTGTGTGTGTGAGAGAGAGAGAGTGTGTGTGTTTATTTCAGTGCAAAGGGGCTTCTGAGTACATGTGTAAATATGAATAAAAATACGTCTGTGCTATTTCCTTTGTAGTAGCCCACACTGGAAGGGTTGGCCCGCATTCTTAGCTAGATGCTCGGCCAGCGAGGTCCAGAACAGCGCGGCACCCGAGTCCGGCCCGGTCCTGTTTTGGGGTGCCCACCGGGTCGGGCCAGGGGGCCGCGGCAGTCCGCAGGCAACTGGGTTCTGGTGGTTCTGTTTGTAAATGTACTCCAACACTGAGTGCCACTGTAGCTGGACCCGGTCCAGTTTGGAGTCGGTTCTGATCTGTCTGGGGGCACTTTTAATGTAAATAGCCCTGTTTTTGTTTTTGTTGCTTTTTTTGTATATCTTTGACTTTAGGTCTGCTGGGGGTGTAGGACACTCAAACCCAGTAACCTTCTGTTGTTTTGTTTTGTTTTGTTTTGTTTTGTTTTTGTTTGTTTTCCTGCCACTGTTGGATACAACATTCAGTTTTCTCTTGGAGCAGCCAACCCTGACTCGGACACAGACACAGAGTAAGACAGGGCAACGAGAGTGGACAGTGGTCAGTCTTGCAGTCAACTCCAGACACGAGATGATAAACAGAAGCACAAAGCCTCGTTAAGGCTCGCCGACTGCCTCGTTAACCTCGTTTAAGATCAATTGAAATCAGGTCTTGGATAAAGCAGAAGCTCTGGTCCCGAGAGCAGAACATGAATGTTTCAGACTGACAGAGAGAAGACTGAATGTGTCACGCGAGAAGGAGAGGAGTCATGATTCTTTTATTAATTAATATTATTATTATTATTGTTATTATTTTATTATTTTTGTTCAAAAGCAGCCCTCCTCCCGTTTCTCCTGTACTCTGGTCACATACTGTACTTTGATGGTTCTGTCCATTCCCAAGACTGTTGAAGAAAGTGTCGATTTAGCAAACTCCATTTGGTCTGAAACCAGCTGGAAACAAACAAGACTGAAAGCAGCTGCATCAACACCGTGACCTGGCCGCATGTCTGAGTGAGACTGTGGAAATGCCTACGCTGTGGTTGAATGTTACATTTTTGGTTCCGCTTTTTTTCTGATGGGACAGGATGAATGAGACGTGATTGTAAGCCTTGCGACTCTCGAGGCTTCTTTAAAGAACGTTAGCCAAGGGCCTAAGGAACGTCGGTGGTGGAACAACACCCCTTCTCTTACCCCCCACCCCCCCAACCCCCCCCCCCCCACTCCCCCATCACTGTTGACTTGTGTTGGGGCGTTCGTAGTCAGCGGCTGCTCATCTTTCCAAAAACAATTGTGTGTGCACACCATGCCTTCATACGGTAATGTCACAGACTGAGAATATAAATATAAATATATATATAATAAAAATAATTATTATTAAAAAGTGAGAAAATATTCATATACTGTTATCTCCATGGTAATACAGACTATCCTCTACTGCAGATATAAAAGGTTAGCTTTGTCAAAAAGTATGAATCTCTGAATAAAGTAACAGATGTTATATGTTTTATAATCCCTGTAGAAAATACTTTTGTATGTACGTGGACAGTAATGTATTGGGTGGATTCCACTTCACTGGAGGATCATGACTTGCTTATTAAACAATAATGTACAGAGGAGTTTGTGTCTGACAAGAAATGTGGCTGTGCAATTTATGTACATTTGCAACTAGAATGATTAAAGTTTTATTTAGCTATTTTACATTCCAGCCTCTTGGCTTTTCTCTCAAGTGTGTGTGTGTGTGTGTGTGTGTGTGTGTGTGAGAGAGAGAGAGAGAATGTGGTCTTTAGATTCAGAAGTTAAACCTTCCCAGGCTTTGTCACCATCAACAAAAACAAATAACAAACAAAGAAGACAAAGAAAGAAAGAACGAAACACATGGAGAGAGTGAAAGTAGAGAAGAGAGGACCACTGGCAATGCCTCTTCAGCAGGCAGGGCATGTTTTGGATTGTGGTATTCAAATAAAACTACAGAAACACACACACACACACACTTGTGGATAGTGATTTTGTAATATACTGTTTATTAAGTCCCATCCCAGCCGAGTTGAAGAAGTCGCAGTAATACCTGATGGGGTGTGAGACACTCAAACGGCACTAATATGGATCTTTCACACACACCCTCATATGGAGACCCTAACACCGGCCCGCTCTCTCGGACAGGCCTCTGACCAAGTTCTGAGGCAGAACCGTGCAAGAATGGGCTGCAGTCTGCCAACATGCTGGAGTGTGTTTCTACCAAGAACCCGGAGAACTGTTCCGTTGTGTCTGCTACGTCTGAACAGAATCACGGCAGAGCTCTTTGTCCAGGCCTACCGTGTGTGTGTGTGTGTGTGTGAGAGAGAGAGAGAGTGAGACATGCTAGTTTTCAAGTGAAAATAAAAAAAAGAGTCAAAATCCTCACAAAATAAACTTAATTTCAACAGAAAATAAAGAGAACTCTCTAGAATATAAATGATAAATAGAGGAAGTAAACGCGTAGTGCTCTCCGGTGGAGACGGTCAGTCACGAGGCTGTGAGGTCAAAGTAGCTGCAGACCAGAAGTCAAAGGATCATGGGAAATAATGCCA
>NC_085007.1:7497944-7507944 GCF_963854185.1 Sardina pilchardus | reverse complement strand
CACCTGAAAGCAGGTGGGCCCTGGCCTGCCCGGCGGGATGTCGGCCTGGTAGAACACCTTGAGCTCCGGCACGAGGGCGATGACCGTCTTGATGACCAGCGCGATGATGTCGGACCAGACGCGCTTGACGTCGGCGCCCTTGGAGGCCAGTCGCCCCAGCACGCTGGAGAACGTGCGCTTGCTGCCCGTGCTGCGGCTGTCCGAGTGCACAAAGTTCCCGCTCTGGACGTTCAGCGAGTAGTTGGTCAGGTGCATGAAGACCCGGTGCAGGTTCTTGGCGCTGGGCTCCTGGTAGGGTTCCGTGCAGAACCGGGAGAGGCCCTCCTTGGCCACGTAGATCTCCAGCGGCTCCAGGGAGCGCACCAGGACGTAGAGCCGCACGTCGAACTTCAGCTTGTCGATCAGCAGGGGGCGCTGCATGTACTCCTGGACCACGGCCTGCCGGACCGCGCCGGACCCACCGCCCAGGCCGCCCGTCGCCACGGAGCGCAGGTCCGACGGGTCGCGGATCAGGTAGATGCCGTCGCCCTGGGAACCGCTGTCCGGCTTGACGATGAAGGTCGGCCGCGGCGAGGAAGAGTCGCATTCCTTCGCCAGCCGGATCTGAGACGGTGAGGAAAGACATGGAGGAACAGGAGGAGGAGGAGGAGGAGGAGGAGAAGAAGAAGAAGAAGAAGAAGAAGAAGAAGAAGAAGAAGAAGAAGAAGAAGAAGAAGAAGAAGAAGAGGAGGAAGAAGAAAAAGAGGAGGAGGAAGAAGAGGAGGAGGAGGAGAGGGTAATAAAGAAGAAAGAAAGAAGAAAAAGAAGAAGATATATTGTTTTAAAGAAGTGAAAAAGGGAGAGAAAAGGAGAAGCAGAAGAGAGGAGAAAAGGGATAATTAAGAGTTTTTAAGACAGAGAGCCAGAGGAGGAGGAGAAGGAGGAGGAGGACGGCGAATCGATAATCAGCATTCAGGGCCGGACTGATGTGCAGGGAGCCAGGCGCTTGTGGAGCCCACTGCAATAAGGATGCCTGACGCACCCACACTGAGAAGCAGCAGAGCAGAGCCAGAGATGCCATCAACCTCCCATTGTTCCCTTACACACATCCATCCAGCCCCGTTTGGCCTCCGCCCCGACACCAGTGACAAACGACTCCTCCGACGACGCCGCAGCCAGAGGTCTCGCTGCACAATCGCGGCGGGGAGCCGTCGCGCCGGCGAACAGCTTCAATTTAAAAGTCCTTTTGTTAGACGTGAGTAATTGCAATCAGGGCACAAAGGCAGAGGCGACCACACAAGAGATTCTAATCAGGAGACACACACACACGCTCCGATCGGAGAGAGAGAAGGCGATTCACAGAGCTGCGCTCGCTCTGGCGCAGTTTACGAATAATCACACGGAGGATCAGCGGTAATGAGTTAAACGAGAAAACACACAATGTGACTCAGCCTGCAACACACACACACACACACACACACATTTACTCCTTTATTTGTGTCCACAATACAGAAGAGATATAGATACGGACCCAAATTGACAGGTGCAATAACTGTGACAGTTAACAACAACAAAGTCTTCTACTTTTAATAAACATAGAGGACCTTGGCAACTGACTCCTGTAAGAACTCATCCCTGGTGCCTGAGGATCCTTCAGTGCTTAAAGGGACACTTCAATGATTAGCATTAAGCTTTGTATCTTTAGAAAACCAGTCATGTTTTTGAATGGTCGTGGATCATTCCCTCAGTATGCCTTGAGATGGGAGAAATACGGATTTCAATGTTGGACTTCCTGCTTTCAATGATGTAAAAATCATCATTTTACATCATTGAAAGCAGGAAGTCCTATTCATGGGTTTCATTGAAATCCGTATTTCTCCCATCTCAAGGCAAACTGAGGGAATGATGCACGACCATTCAAAAACTGGTTTTCTGAAGATACAAAGCTTAATGCTAATCGGTGAACTGAAGTGTCCCTTTAAACCCACCTTCCCCCATGAGAGAGTGCTGTCGGCTCCCATTGCTGTACCATTCCCAGTGGCTCAGTCCCACTTCTCATGGCATCTCATCAGGCCCTGCCACCTACAGCACACACCACAGCAGCACACTGCTGCCCCCTGCTGGCCTGCACGGGAACTGCTCCAGATCAGCATAGAGCCAGCAGCTCCGTGCTCCAATACTGCAGAGCTCGTCAAACTTCATTTACTGATAACGATCCAATCAGTGAGCTTCTCCAGGCGTCGTTTCCATGCCCAATAAACAGCAAGATTCGGGTGTGATGACTACTAGGCAATTACATGACAACATCGTCCATGTATACGTTTTTAATCAAGTTTTAATTAAAACACAAACGGCTGGGGCTTTATTAGACTATCAAGAGAAGAGTTCAAAAGTTGAGGGAAGTTGTGAGAGGCTGCATGAACCGGATGCAAGAGTAAGCACAGATTAAAACATAGTCTAGTGCAGTGGTTAAATGAATCAATGAAATGTTGGTGTAGTTTTAACGGTTACAATGTCATCATTCGCAGAGAGATTATTAGCAGTAAAAAAGTCTTCAGTGGCGTTGGGCTGGAATATCGCCACTCGTGATGACTCATAGAATGGCTCTCGCCCCAATCAAAAATGAATAAAGAGCTCAAGCGGACCAAACTGTTGAATAAAACAACACATAGTCTTGGGCAGTGGTTCTCGACCAGTGTGCCGTGAAGTAAAGTGAAGTGTGGCGTGGAATTCTGAGGAACCTAAAGTGCTTTTATATTCATGAAATAGGCAAGTAGAGCTATTTGTAAGTGCATCAATAATGGCCTCTAGATTAAAGAGCTCAATCAGCATCATGAGAGTATATAGTCATTTACTGTGCATTAGCCGCACTGAGTAAGCTGCAAGGCAGCGTTTTACGCAAGTTAAAAAAAAAAAAAAGTTAAAGAAATGATGATGCATCGTGTAGTGTCACTCAAGGAGCACTGAGGTCTCAGCTCATGCACAATGTATAGAGAAACATATGGGCATGAGAATGAACACTCCTGGTATTGCGTTAGGCCATAATGTACCTGACATACTTTACAATCAGGAAATCCGGTGTGTGTGTGCCTTGGCGTTTTGGTTTGCTCTGTGATGTGCCTTAGCCCCAAAAAGGTTGAGAATCTCTGGTCTAGAGGGACACAGTCATTGTAGACAAACAGATCAAATAAACCCTTATTTTAAGGGTTCTTTCCTCACTGTCAAAATCACTGTGTGTGTCTCTGTGTGTATGTGTTTGTCTTTGTGTGTGTGTGTGTGTGTTGCTGCCTCAGTTTCAAAATCACTGCGAATGGACACATTTAAAGGAGGTATTATGCTGCCCCCCTGTGTTTAAGCCCTGACATTAAAATAAAAAGGGGAAAAAAAAGACAATAAAAACTCCCAACACGTCCAGTTGAGGAGAGCGGTGTCACGGGCTCCTGTTAGCTCATTCCCCACCCCACAGAGGCACCTGTAGGGCCGGCGGCTATCAATAGCCCTGCTGCTGCCAGGGAGGAGCGCTGGCTACACCGCAAATCCATCCGCTAGCTAGCAGATCCGCTATCACACTTGTCATTCACAATTAGCCCCCTGCTAGCGCCTAACCTGCTTAGCTACTCTCACAAGCACGTCTCTGTCGCCGCTAATTACTAACCGCATCGCCTGACCGCTCTACAACACCCTCCTCAGGAGCACAGCCTGCGTGTGTGTGTGTGTGTGTGTGTGCATACGCGCGTGTGTGTGTGTGTGTGTGTGTGCATGTGCGTGTGTGTGTGTCTATGTGTCTCTCTGTATGTGTGTGTGTGTGTGTGTGTGTGTGTGTGTGTGTGCGCATGTGTGTGTGCTTCCTAGTTAGCCATATTCAGCTTATCTCATTTACTGTGTGCTACTAATGACTGTGTAATCCATGCAACTCTGGCACACAGCTTGTGTATTAATATGTGTGTGAGAGAGAGAAAGAGAGAGAGAGAGAGAGAGAGAGAGAGAGAGAGAAAGAGAGAGAGAGATGGTAGAGAGAAAGAGATGGTGGGCAGAGAGAGAGAGAATTAGAGAAAGAGAGGAAGAGATGGTAGTGAGAAAGAGAGAGAGAGCGAAAGAGCGAGGGATGGTAGAGAGAAAGAGAGAGGAAGGAGAGAGGTGGCATTTCACATCCGTGGGCTCTCGGGCCCTGCGGACGGACAGAGAGCCAGGCGTCTGCCGGCTGGTTGGCTGGCGTGGCGGATTAGGGACAGGATGCCAGGATGCCAGGATGCCGGCCAGCGGATGAATGGGAGGGGATCGGCAAGCAGGCATCTGGGATCGAGTGCTACATAAGGGCTTTGGAACAGGCCCTAGAGCCCTGATGCCCTGTGTGTGTGTGTGTGTGTGTGTGTCTGTGTGTGTGTCTGTGTGTGTGTGTGTGTGTGTATGTTTATGCAACTGTGTGTGGGTGTGTGTGTGTGTGTGTGTGTGTGTGTGTGTGTGTGTGTGTGTGTGTGTGTGTGTATGTGTGTTTGTTTGTGGGTGTGTGGGTGTAAGTGTGTGTGTGTGTGCGTGTGTGTGTGTGTGTGTGTGTGTCCTGTCCTCATCTGCTCCTGTGGTGGCTCAGGATGACTGAACTACTCTCTCTCTCTCTCTCTCTTTGCCACTTACCAGAGTGTGTGATCACATGGCCCTCTCTCAAAGACGATATTACGGAGCTAATTACTGACTTTGTAAACACGCAACAACGTGCCCTTTTCACGCAAGCACACACAGAGGCACACTACCGCACAGCGCACAGTGCAGTCTCCATGGGAACGTAACTGTAACATTGTGAATGTTACAGTTTTTGGAATGCCAGAATAACAGAACACTCATACAGTTGTTCTGATTCTAGAAGGTTCCATATCACCCACAGACAGCACCATTTTAATCTCAACCAATCAAGCTCAAAACACAAACACAGGCTTTGCTTTTTGTTACTCCTTTGTCGCTCCATGCTTTCTGGTCTCACCTGTGTGGTAAAGATCTGGTGCTCTTGTACAATTCTGTGCATCAGAGTCTATGGAATGACTATAATGGAACACTCATACAGTTGTTCTGATTCTAGAAGGTTCTGTCTGGTCTTACCTGCGTGGCAAAGATCTGGTACTCTTCAGGAAGGATCCAGGAGCGTGGGTAGAAGTTGTACTCCTCTGGGAAGAGCTCCTGCATGGTCCGAACCGCACGGCTCAGGTTGATCTTCCGCAGCATCTCCACCATCCCTGGACACGGGCAGGAATGGAGAAGGGGAGAGGGGGACAGAGAGAGAAGGAGAGAGAGAAGGAGAGAGAGGGAGAAAGGAAGGAATGATCAGCTACATGTTTATCATTTTCATCTGGTTTCCTAAATGTGTCATTGTCCATTGTCTGTAGATTTTTCTGTGAATTTATAAATCTGAATGTTCTAATTCTCCATTAATCTGTTAAATCGGCTGCAGGCTAATCACGCTGCTTTATTATGTTGATGACTCCTTCCTTTCGTCATCATTTCAGATGCCAAGTAAACTCTAATGGTCCCCAGCTGCACTTCAAGAGAAACAACACTGAGGATTCAAGCGTAGTTCTTCTCACCGTCTTCAGAGAAAGAAATCAGAACCATGATATACTGTAGGCCTTAGTCATGAGACCTCAGCTTTATTAGAAATAAGCACCTCTGATTGGTCCGCTCTATTCTGAAGCTCTCTTCCAACCCTAACCCGAACCTTAACCCTACAGTATGTTTCACATTGAAGCACTGAATCTTTATCCATAATGTAAACCTATTCAAAGACCCTTTCGCCGACCATAAAGCCAACCTTTACATTTACATTTATTCATTTAGCAGACGCTTTTATCCATAGTGGCTTATGTCAATTATATCATAACGGCCATTGTCCCCATTGCAACTTGGGATCAAGGGCACAATGTTGGAAGCTGGAAATTGAACTCATAACTTTTCTTCCAACTGCATTCTAGCCGAGCTCCTTCGCCATTTCACGCCACCACTGCCCTGAAACACCTTTTGAGTCTAATACAGAGTGCAAGCATGCACAGCGTTTGCGTTCCAACCCTCATGGGATCAATGGCAGTGAGAATCAGGCAAATCCAACAGGAGGCTTTAGCCGCGAGCGAGGCTCTAGAGCGCTGTTTCAGCTGACTCACTCTGGCATGAAGGGATTTATTTAATGGCACTAGCTGCGCTAACGACGCTAATGACGCTAGCTAGCGGCACTAACGACTCCTCCTCAGCAAAATGGCTCCGGTGTAAAACGCTCTCTCCCCCGCTGGGGTAATGGATCTGGCTTCCAGTGTGTCCACGTGTTGACACGCACGCCGATGGCTCCCTCGATTTCAACCGATCAATAATTCATCTGCAGACAGTTTGATGCCTCATTGTGTCACTTAAAAAGATGTGACTGACAGAAGCCTGCGAAAGAATGCTGAGCGATCGATGGAGCCACAGATAGCCTTGTCTTTGCGCGCGCTCTCTTATTTAACAGATCTTTATCTTATCTTTATTTATTTGCCTGATGCTTCAATCCAAAGTGACTTACAGATGTCAATTAATTGCAGGGCCACACTCCCTGGAGCAGCTCAGGGTTAAGTGCCTTGCTCAAGGGCAACGGTGGCAGGTGTGAATCCAACTCACAACATTTCACACCCGGCTCATTATCCAAGACACTACCATCGCCCCTAGAGGATTAATTTACCTCGGTAGTGTTAGAAATGGCAAAAAAAAGGCAAAGCGTATGGGTGATGTAAGTCAAGGGTGAACCAGCTGACAATGACCTCTTTGACCTAGAGCAAGCACCTAATAGTGCATCCATCACAGCAGGTCTATGACCGCACATACCTGTACAACACTTAAGCCTACCTTACACTGACAAGATTTGGGAAAGATTCTTGAAAGATTGTAGTCTTTTAACTAATGCCCCTCATTCAGAGTTTACTCAAAAGACTAGTCTTTCGAGAATCTTTCCCAAATCTTGCCAGTGTAAGGTAGGCTTTACATGAATAGTTTGCAACTGGTGTGACACGATTTGGTGTGACACATTTGGGGTCTCATGTTTGTCATGAAGAGCCGTACAACTTAAAGTTTAAATCATGAATAAAGGTGCTGCTTATCACCTCATTTCACGGTTTAATAAAGCGGAGCGTTTAACTGTGGTACTAGCCACTTAGTCACATGCTGTGCTTCGCATCAAAAGCAGGAAGTATGCTAACACTAATGTGCTAAAGCTTTAATGCCCCCTAAGCTCAAAATCAACTCTATATGCGTGATTGGCGTGTGAGGGGCGCACAAAGCTATCGCTAAAGCCACAGGTCTGGTTAGCTGGAATAACCTCAGCCCTTGCAGTAATCCTAACTCCAATTATTTCAGCAAGGAAGCGAGAGCTAAATTTAACCCCTCATAGCGCAAACCCCTTACTCTCTCTCTCTCTCTCGCACTCTCTCTCGCTAACTCTCGCTAACTCTGGCTAACTCACTGTTAGCATGTGAGAGAGTTCAGAGAGGTGGTGGCCATCTGGCCATGTGCTGGTTGGTGATTCCGTGCCCTTCCGTGCCCTTTAACCGCTCATAACGCAAACCCCTTACTCTCTCTCTCTCTCTCTCACACTCTCTCTCTCTCTCTCTCTCTCTCTCTCTCTCTCTCTCTCTCTCTCTCTCTCTCTCTCTCTCTCTCTCTCTCTCTCTCTCTCCCTCTCTCGCTAACTCTGGCTAACTCTCGCTAACTCACTGTTAGCAGGTGAGAGAGTTCAGAGAGGTGGTGGCCATCTGGCGGCATCATGTGCTGGTTGGTGGTTCCGTGCCCTTCTCACCCTGCAGGCTGATAATCAGCTGCAGTTCTCCGTCATGATGATGACGACAGGGACGGCCTGAGCCTGCAGCTGACCTCAGCTCAAGGGCCAGCACAGCACACGGCTAACTGGCGTAGAGTAGAGCACGCTCAAGACCAGTGGAAGACCAGTATAGCTTAAGCACTGGACCAGTACAGCACACGGCTAACTGGCATATAGAGCACGCTCAAGACCAGTGGAAGACCAGTATAGCATGAGCACTGGACCAGTACAGCACACGGCTAACTGGCATAGAGCACGCTCACGACCAGTGGAAGACCAGTATAGCATGAGCACTGGACCAGTACAGCACACGGCTAACTGGAGTAGAGCACGCTCAATACCAGTGGAAGACCAGTATAGCATAAGCACTGGACCAGTAGAGCACGCTCAAGACCAGTGGAAGACCAGTTTAGCATAAGCACTGGACCAGTAGAGCACACGGCTAACTGGCATATAGAGCACGCTCAATACCAGTTGAAGACCAGTATAGCATAAGCACTGGACCAGTACAGCACACGGCTAACTGGCGTAGAGTAGAGCACGCTCAAGACCAGTGGAAGACCAGTATAGCATAAGCACTGGACCAGTACAGCAATGGTAATCAAATAAGGCCCCAAATTGCTCCAGAGGGTATGGCCCTGCAGTTAATTGACATCTGGATAGACGTATCAGCAAAATATATAAAAAATAAATAGAAATAAAAATAAATAAAAAATATTCCATATGCTAATCTTTGCACCCTTACATGAACAGGGACTCTGCGTACCTGGGAACTTGTTGACCTGTCCAGAGACGATGTTCTCGTTGTCGTGGAAGGACACCCCATGCCAGTAGATGTCACAGGCAGCGCGACGACCGGTAGGGAACTGGACAGAGAGAGAGAGAGAGAGAGAGAGAGAGAGAGAGAGAGAGAGAGAGAGAGAGAGAGAGAGACAAGAGCAGCTCTGTGAGATGCTTCCAGTTCATTCACAGCTGAGAGATAGATACTTTTATTCATCCCACAGGGAAAATTCAGATGTCCAGGAGCATACAATACAGTGTGTTGTCCATCAACAAGCATTCTCGATGCAATGCCCTCATAAAAACACAGATGACAACAGTTAATAACGTTAAAATGTCACAATACAAAAGTGATTTTTTTTTTTTTTCCAGGTGAATTGAGTACATCATTGCTGTTTCATCCATGTATCATTTAGAATATTAGATGATCAGAGTTCCATGATATTACACCTCATTACCTATGACACCTGTTATTGTCCAGAGTACAAGTGCAAAGACAATGAAAGGACTTAATGACCGCTGGCCCAAAAGGTCTCAGAGTATGTAACAGACGTAGACAGCACAGTCAGGAGGCTCAATGGAGACTACATTGGAGACTGATAATACTGGACTATAAAAGGATCCCGGACAGGATCAAGGGGGATGGGGGGGGGCATTGCAGATGGATGAGCTGATTAGGACCTCCTGCTGTTCAGATCCAAGTGTGTGTGTGTGTGTGTGTGTGTGTGTGTGTGTGTGTGTGTGTGTCAGCCAAAAGGAAGTTCCTTATGTCTGAAAGCAAAAATGAACAAACAGTGAGTGTGAGAGAGCAGGAAAGGAGGGAAGTATGGCATGGTGGTATGTGGGTAGTGTAGCAAACAGGGTGGTGTGGATATAACATGGTGGTAGGGAGTATAGAGTAGTATGGAGTATACTGTATATGACATGGTGGTATGCTTGGTGTTGGTGGTATGGAGTATATATAACACGGTGGTGTGGAGTATAGAGTAGTATGGCTATGGAGTATATAACATGGTAAGTAATATGGTAAGTTTGGTGTTGGTGGTGGAGTATATATAACATGGCGGTATGCTTGGTGTTGGTGGTGGAGTATATATAACATGGTGGTATGCTTGGTGTTGGTGGTGGAGTATATATAACATGGTGGTATGCTTGGTGTTGGTGGTGGAGTATATATAACATGGTGGTATGCTTGGTGTTGGTGGTGGAGTATATATGACATGGTGGTGTGCGTGGTGTTGGTGGTATGGAGTATAACATGGTGGCATGCTTGGTGTTGGTGTATATATAACATGGCGGTATGCTTGGTGTTGGTGGTGGAGTATATATAACATGGTGGTATGCTTGGTGTTGGTGGTGGAGTATATATAACATGGTGGTATGCTTGGTGTTGGTGGTGGAGTATATATGACATGGTGG
>NC_085007.1:7490444-7492944 GCF_963854185.1 Sardina pilchardus | reverse complement strand
CGGTGGCTCTCCATGCACTTGTAAAAAGGGGTGCTATAGAACCATGTAGGTTGTAAAGAACCCTAAGGGGTTCCTTTTGATGAATCCTTCCAAATGGTTTAAATAACCATTTAGAAGTGCCATATATGAAGCATGGAATAAAACCATTTTTGGTTCTATATAGCACCTATTTTCTAAGAGCGGTAGGCTGTGTCGCCTAGACAAAGGTACTGACTAATTTGACAGTAACGTGTCAGGCTTAAAGCCCCATTCAGGGACTGAATTTCCCTTAACCAAGTACACGGATAGACCCTACAGGAAACGTGTGCTGTGTTTGGATCACTGATGCCAGGCTAGCGCACATGGTAGACTGCCAACGAGGATGCTGTGATTCCATCAAAAACTCGTTTTTAAATCCCTTCAACTTACTCCATGCCCTCTCTGCTTGAATTCAAAAGTTTTGGTAAAACGTCAGTTAAATGACCATTCTGTAAGCAGACCGTGCGTTTCTTCGTCGTGAAAGGAATAACTTATTATTGTGAGGTTGCATAATAAAACCTGAAAATATAAACGGGAAAAAAACACAAGTAGAACATCTCTGCTTTGGTCTTACTTACCTCTTTCCATTTGAGCTGCCGAATGCTGAGTTTGAGCGCTTCTAGAGATGTCTTAGCCTTGGACGTATCCACAGTGACCGGTCTCCTCTTTTTGGGCAGTTTGTTGGCATCCTCCTTGCTTTGAGCACTTTTGGTATCATTTTGTGTCTGGCTGCTCACCACGTTTCCGTTGGCCTCCGCTTTCTCCTGCAAAACCTTACCGGTGCCTTTAATCCGGAGCGACGGCGCATTGTCCAGGTGGCTAAGAACGGGAGCGTCCGGTTTAATGTTAGCATTGCCGAGCTTAGTCCGACTTTTGCTCCGGTTCCTGGCCGTGCCGAGAGTCTTTGCCGTGTCCCTCCGGACCTCAAGGGCCGCGGGAACAGGTGAAAGGGATGCCGGTGGTGTTTCGGTAGACACCTGTTCCACCTCCGCCGCCTCTACCTCCCCCACCTCGCCCGTGGATTTGAGTTGTTCAAGCTGAACTTTTACCTTCACATAATGATCACTCATTATGTATGACCAAAAAAGCGAGGGGGTGTGTAAACAGAGCGTAATTTGTGTGTGATTTGTGTGTGCAAAAGCGTCTATGGTTTGGTAATTTACAGACAAGCGGCATATGACAAGTGGTTTAACTCAACTAAAGCTATCCGCTGTTCGGATCACGACGCTGGACCTGTGCTATAAAACTTCAGCTGACACGACTCGGCAGGTGCAAGAAACGGAAAATTGCATAGCAAGCCATATGGCTAGGTTAAACACCAAGACAACCGAGGAATTCAGCTGTGGCCATTGAATTGCAAGAGAAGTTGCAGAAGTGTAGCATAGGTTTGCATTTCCAAAGCAATAAGTTAACTTGCGATGGTTAAAATGTCGTTCATCAGTAAATTCGGCGATTCTGTCCAGTGTAAAATACGAAAACTGTTGTGCAGCATCCAGCTGACCGTTACACTACAGACTGATGGAAAAAACAGCTAACGCCCATCATAAGACTGGCAATGCTGAGAGGCTACTGATCTACTAATGTAACTAGCAAGCTGTCGCACAGTATAGACTAAACCTGTCCCTGAACTTTTGTGGTGACGTTAAATTATCCCATGTTGACACTTGCATAAATAGCTGTAGATTAGACCAAAAACATTATCGTTAGACAACCATTTGAACGTTATGCAGGCCATCTGACAAGCTACTGAACAGACTAACTGGATTAGCTTGCCAGCTAACTGTAACTGGCTAACTAAACCGAAAAAAATATGTTCCCTGGACGCGTTCACGCTAACATTAGAAGCAAGACTGACTTGACAAGCTAGTGTCTTCGGAAACTGGAGCAATGATTTCTAGCTACCGCAACCATATTGCATGTAGTTCTAGGCTAAGCGTTACGATAAATGTTACCTAGAGAGTGGGCGAGGTGGAGGAACAGATGACAGCATCGGGAGAGCTGTCAGAGAACAGATGTGTCCAATGCCACAGCCCGGTTAGGCTAGGCGTCCGGTGGACTGTTATTTCTGCGGCCACAGCGCAACAGTCCTGCGCTTATGTTTGGTCCTGATCCATGGTTTGTCCCGTTGACAACGCAACTGACGGAAGCCCATAAGGCACATGACAGTCGCCGCACTGCTCCTGCCACAGCCGATTACCGAGGAAAAAAGCGATTTCGAAAAATAAAGTTGCAGCATGCAAACCGTTCAAGCTAAAATTCAAAAGTGGAATCAATGTGTATAGCTTTTTAGGCGAAAACGACTTTTTGAAATTATGATTATTATCACTGTTATTTTGTAATGTATTGCTGTTGATTGATGGTACGATAACAACATGGTGAAGAACGAGGTCTTAAGATGGAACAACTTGGTGTTAGCGTGAACCTGCCATTTGAAGAACTCACATGCTTTTTTAATGATTGTTCGCCAGCTGAAGTCTAACAG
>NC_085007.1:7472944-7475444 GCF_963854185.1 Sardina pilchardus | reverse complement strand
AAGAACAGAAGCAGAACAGAGGGGAAGTGGAGGGAGTGTGTGTGTGTGTGTGTGTGTGTGTGTGTGTGTGTGTGTTGGGGGGGGGATGGGGGGGTTAAGCACTGACATAAAGACCCAATTGTTTGAGGGAGTGTGTAAGACAGATGCACCCTACCTCACACAGTGGCCTACAATGCACACACAACTACACACACACTACACACACACACACACACACACACACACACACACACACACACACACACACACACACACACACACACACACACACACACACACACACACAGCAACACACACACACAGCAACACACAACCATACATATACTGTATTCAAAGACAGACAAGTGAGGCCCACTCATAGGAGTATATATGTTGTGTGTGTGTGTGTGTGTGTGTGTGTGTGTGTGTGTGTGTGTGTGTGTGTGTGTGTGTGTGTGTGTGTGTGTGTGTGTGTGTGTGTGTGTGATGTGTGTGTGATGTGTAAAGCTGGGGGCTCACATTCATGCTTCGCTACCCCATCTGACGACACTCTCTCTGGGCTTAAACGGGGAACCTCCCCCTGACCCTACAGATCAGTCTGGGGCTCAGCTCAGCCAGCTGTAGAGTAGTGTGTGTGTGTGTGTGTGTGTGTGTGTGTGTGTGTGTGTGGTGTCTAGTTTATGTCACTGAGAGGTTGATGGCATATGGGTGTGTATGGGTGTACCTGCTGCATTTCGTTGGTTAAGCTGATGTTTTGTAAGTTCATTTGGGCTATTTTGAACTCATTTGGTCTATTTTGATTGGTTAAAATGCTAAAGTGAGACTGTACAGAATCAATTTGATTGGCTCTTGGCTTTGTGGTTTTGTGGTGTTCAAGGTCAGCTTTGATTGGTTAAAATGATTATCTCGCACAACATGCTTCATTCAGCTTTACGTACAAGCTCGCCTTTGAGGAAGAAGTAGGAAAATAAAGCAAGAAGGAAAGTGTGTGTGTCTGTGTGTAGAGAAGTAGGCTATCTGAAATCATCATTGATGGTTCAGTTCAGGAGTTCAGGCTGTCATCACCCTGAGAACTCTGTGAAAGTAACGGTCTTTTTCTCTCGCTTTTTATCACCCTCCTTTCTTCTCTTCATCAGTTCTTTTCATGCTCCCTCTCTCCCTCTCTCTCTCTCTCTCTCTCTCTCTCTCTCTCTCTCTCTCTCTCTCTCTCTCTCTCGCTCTCTCTCTCTACCCCTCTCTCAATCCCTCAGTCAGGCTTGAGTTAACCAGCAACATGAAGCCATCCCCTCCAGTCACCATAGCAACGGTCACTTCTGCCAAAACATGTCCTGTCTGCACAACCTTTTCTTTCACTTTTTTCATAGAGTTACTCTCTCTCTCTCTCTCTCCCTCTCTTCCCTTCCCTCCCTGTGTGTGTGTGTGTGTGTGTATGTCTGAGAAAGGGAGCGAATGTAAAACCCATTTAGTGAAGGCTTCACCCACACACACGCACCTTTTGTCAAGGCCTTCTCTCGCTCTCTCTCTCTCTCTCTCTCTCTCTCTCTCTCTCTCTCACACACACACACACACACACACACACACACACACACACACACACACACACACACCCTTGGCAGGGCAGGTGGGGGCAGTCTAAGGCCCATTATCTGATGGCTGTAGTGTTTGTTTGATAATTGACTGGAGTGCTGCAGGCTCTCTGCCCTACTTCAGACTCAAAGAGAGAGAGCAGGAGAGAGAGAGAGAGAGAGAGAGAGGGAGGGAGGTAGAGGAGGACAGAGAGAGAGAGGGAGGTAGAGAGAAAGAGGGAGAGAGAGAGAGGGAGAGAGAGGTGGACAGATCGAGAGATCACCACTCCTCTATCCCTCTATCCCTCTCTCTCTCTCTCTCTCTCTCTCTCTCTCTCTCTCTCTCTCTCTCTCTCTCTCTCTCTCCTTTACACTCTGCCGCTCTCTCTGTCTTTTGCCCATTATAGCTGCTGTGTTATCTATCTTCTCTCCAGTCTTTGGGCTCTTCACTTCTCTAATGGAATGACAAGTAGTGACAGACTAGTGAATACCTCCTCTCCTCCTCCTCCTCCTCCTCCTCCTCCTCCTCCTCCTCCTCCATGGCTCTGGCTATCACTACTGCATCCTTCAGACACACACATACACGTGCACGCACACCACGCACACACACACACACACACACACACACACACACACACACATGCGCGCGCACGCACACACACACACACACACACACACACACACACACACACACACACACACACACACACACACACACACACACACACGCGCGCGCACGCACACACACACACACACACACACACACACACACACACACACACACACACACACACACACTAGGCTACTCAGTGACTTTTTGTTCTCCAATACAGCTAAACCCATAATTAGAATGATCGGCTAGGCTACACCAATTATATAACAATTACAGAATGCCAGCAATATCCTGTTTAATGCGGATAAGTACAGTAACAGTCAGGACTTGCCCACATTACAAT
>NC_085007.1:7452944-7462944 GCF_963854185.1 Sardina pilchardus | reverse complement strand
TTTCAAGCAAGTTTCAATTTTCAAATCCCCATACAAACATATTAAGTGGTGGACCCTATGTCAGTTTAATCGATTGATGTCAAAAACACATTTGACACATTTTCAAAATGCTATTCCCGTTGTGCATCAGCAACATTATTAGTGAATTTTAGGCTAGCAGTACCAACATGCTTACTGTGCCAAAACTTAACTAAATCGTGACTCAAAAAAGCGTGGTACTGGTCTCAGACCAGTCATGCCAGTGCCATCAGGGTGCTTAATCGAAGAATGGTTACTCTAGTCATTACGTTCTTCAATCAGAACAGAGAATGTGTAGGCTTCTCATTACGTTCTTTAATGAGAGAACGTGAAGGGAACACATTATGTTCTTTAATGAGAGAACGTGAAGGGAACACATTATGTTCTTTAATGAGAGAACGTGAAAGGAACACATTATTTTCTTTAATGAGAGAACGTGTAGGGCACACATTATATTCTTGAGAGAATGTGTCGACTTCTCATTACGTTTTTTCCGTTAGTCAAATAATGAGGTGAGTAAGGGAATGTGAATGAATTCATTTTCCACCTCAGTGACATTCGTTTTATACACCACAGGGGCCCTTTCCACTCCTATTCCAGTTGTAGACACACTAACACACACTCGCGCACACACACACACACACACACACACACACACACACACACACACACACACACACACACACACACACACACACACACACACACATACATGACCTTCAGTTATGTTATGTTATGTTTTTTTGAGAAATTTGTTTGAGAAAGTTGTCGTTTTCAAGACACCAAGACATCACTTTTTTCCTTCACTTTTCTGAAACACAGTACTGGCATTATCAAGGGTCCTGATACACGCGCGCGCGCGCACACAGACACAGAAAAAACACACACACTTTTTCAAGTGCACTCATGCAGGAACACACACACACACATACACACACACACACACACACACACACACACACACACACACACACACACACACACACACACACGCACACACACACACACGCACACACACACACACACATATTTTCTCCCTCTTTGAACTGGCCCATATTCCATTAGTGTGAATAAGAAAATGAATGAGGTTGGAGGGGCTCACTTCTCCACCAAGCTAATTAAGCATCTCCGTTAATGTAAGACCTGCTGGCTGCGGGGACCGTCCGTGCACGCACACAGTGTGTGTGTGTGTGTGTGTGTGTGTGTGTGTGTGTGCCCGGCGCTGGCATTTTGTAAATGGGAGACATAAAGTCTTGATGACGGCTTTTTTTTTTTTTTTTTCTCCCAATGAATTATCTCTTTTTTTTTCGCTGAGTCATGGACTCAGGGGGGGCCATTAGGAGGCGAGTGTGTCTTCCTTCAGTGGCCACGTTTACATGATGTTTTTAATTCTGAATTAGTTTATTCAGAATTAAATAGATCGGAATTAAAATATTCTCCTTCGAGTTTACATGGAAATAATAATTCCGAATTGGCGTTTACATGGAACATACGTTAATTACGCTTTTGTATTCTGCTGAACGTCTGGGGGTCGGGAAGGGTTCCGATTGGACAGGCGGCGCATGAACGTAGCCTAATAAGGTCTACCGGAAGAAAACAAACTTTAGCTGGCTAGCAACTTTTTTGTCATCTCGGGTTAACGTTACAGCATGGACAATAACATAATGAAAACGGGTTTCACAGTAACTCTGATAATAGGCCTACTATTTAGCCAGCAGCTCGAGAATATTGTCAAGCTTCACGTTTGCTAGCTGAGGAGGAGAAGACTGTCGGAGAAGGGGGGAAGAAGACGGAGCCGAATTAACCATGAAACGAGCATGCGCTTCTTCTTCCTCCTTGTACGAGCATGCGCCAAACAAACGGAATAAACTTTTAATCGGAATAAAGGTTTACATGATCAAGGAGGGGAGTTAATTCCGCTTTAACATCGGAATAAACCAACCACTTAAATCGGAATTAAGTTTAATTCGGAATAATCATTTTCAAGCGGAATAAGGGTTTACATGGTCTCTTTTAAAGCGGAATTAACTTTTATTCCGATTTAACTTGGTTTTATTCGGAATTAAAGCTCTCATGTAAACGCAGCAAGTGTGACGTTAAGTGCTTATTAAGGGATCCGCCTCACAGACAACAAGGGAACGAGGCACACGTCTCCCGACGATTCAAATATCATGAATCTGCAGAAACAAGCTGCGGGCTTGTGGGATGTGTGTGGGATGTGTGGGGTTGTGATTTAAATCATTTAGTTTGGGGGTTTTGGTGCTCCAGGATGTGTCATTGACTTTCCTTTTGTAGCTAATGGGCAGGGAAGGTTTGAGCTTATGCTTTGTGGGTGTGTGTGGGTGTATGTGTGTGTGTGTGTGTGGGTGTGAGATTTTGTTCATAGGTTGAACACATTCATGACAAAAGCTCAGTGTCTTCAGTGTGTGCTCAGTGTGTGCATGTACAATTATGTGTGTCTCTGTGTGTGTGTGTGTGTGTGTGTGTGTATGTGTGTGTGTGTGTGTGTGTGTGAGTGATCTTTAATTTCCTGTGTGGCTGTTTATGAAGGAGCTCTGTGAACAATGCAGGAGTCTTGGGCCCTAAATATTTCAGCACAGTTTGCGCTCGGGCTCAGATGAAAGTTTCATGCTCAAACACATTTACAAAAGCGCCTCTTTCTGCGCAGAAAGCCCTCACAAAATGGGAATTCTAAAACATGCCGTCGCCTGTTATGTCAGTTTCTTTACCACGCCACTCTCTGAGCGATTCAGGAAACATTTTTGAGTGAGGCAAAGGAGTGTGTGTGTGTGTGTGTGTGTGTGTGTGTGTGTGGCTGTGGCTCTGCTGCATTCTCAAAAATAGCGAGATACCCTTCCAAGACATAGACAGACACAAACAAACGATTTGCACGCACACACACACACACGCACATCTGCCATTTTCTCTCTCGCTCTTTCTCTGTAAAACAGGAACTTCCATGTCAATCCTGCTTTATGCTATTTCAACACCGTGTTTCTTCAGCTTCTTGGTGGTTGTGTTTCAGGACTATTGTGACATTCACACAAACACACACACACACACACACACACACAAACGGTTATGTGGACAAACTCGCATGCATGTCCACAGATCCACACATCCACACTCTTTCACACACGTGCATGAACCTTCTCAAACACAGGATATAGCTTTATCATAAACACACACTCCCTCTGTCTTGTTCTCTCTCTCTCTATCTCTCTCTCTCACACACACAAACACACACACACACACACACACACACACAAACACAAACACACACACACACACACACACACACACACACACACACACACACACACACACACACACACACACACACACATATAAACACACACACACACACACACACTCACACACACACACACACACACTCACTCACACGCACTCACACAGATACACACGCTATTCCGTTACCCTACGTCAGAGCCCATTAATCCTTAGGCCTGGAGGTCTTTGCATGTGGAGCCAGGGCCAGTGATTTAGCCAGCAGCCCTCTGGACACTGCAAAAGGTCAGGCCCCTCAGACATGCAGACCGCCTCTCACTCAATAACACAGGGAGGGAGGGAGAGAGAGAGAGAGAGAGGGAGAGAGAGAAAGGGAGTGAGATGGAGAGAGAGGAATAGAGGGAGAGAGAGAAAGGGAGAGAGGGAGGAGGGGGAGAGAGAAAGGGAGTGAGATGGAGAGAGATGAAGAGAGAGAGGTAGGGAGATAGAGGGAGAGAGAAAGGAATAGAGGGAGAGAGAGAAAGGGAGAGAGGGAGGGGGGGGAGAGAGGGAGTTGGCAGAGAGATAGGGATGGATAGATAGAGAGGGAGGAGGAGAGATAGAGATGGATGGAGGGAGATTTCACATTTGTGTTTATTTGGTCTTATCCATTAGAGGTAAAGATGGCTGAATGATGAAGGTCAACAGAGTAGAGGAGAGAGAGAGGGGGGGAGGGAGAGATACTGTAGGTGGAGAGGGAGAGGAGGAGAGAGAGAGAGAGGGAGAGGAGGAGAGGAAGAGGGAGAGGGGAAGGGAGGAGAGAGAAAGATGTAGAGGGAGGTAAAGCTATAGAAAGAGGTGGAGAGGAGTAAAGGAATAGAAATATAAAGAGAGAGGGGGAGGAGAAGACCTAAGACTATAGGGAGGAGAGAAGAGGAGTGTATGTGTGTGTGTGTGTGTGTGTGTGTGTGTGTGTGTGTAGAAGGAAAGGATGCAGTGTGGTGGTGTTATTCTCATAAATGTGTGTTTATTGAAGGATGTCCCCTGGTGAGGAGTTTGACTGATTGAATGAGCACAGTGGAGCAGGAACACATACACACAAACACTAAAACACACACACACACACACACACACACACACACACACACACACAAAAACATACACACACACACACACACACACACACACACACACACACACACATACATAACCATACACACACACACACACACACACACATGAACATATACACACACATGAACATACACACACAAAAGGAATAGTTAAGCACAGAACTAGAGTTGGAGTCGGAAGACCGACAGCAGTTCATCTGTTAGTGTTTCTCTCTCCCTCTATTGTTCTCTCCCTCTTTCTCCTTCTCTCTCTCTCTCTCTTTCCGTCACACTGTTCCGTCTTTTTCTCTGTCTCTCTGCATCTCTCCTTCCTTCTCCAGAAAAACACGACTCATGTATGTTTCAGGGCCAAAGCCCAGACACGGAACTGGAGTGACACACACACACACGGGTGTGCACGCGCACACACACACCTTCACTCACACAAACACACACACACACACACACACACACACACACACACACACACACACACACACACACACACACACACACACACACACACACACACACACACACATACACACATACACACACACTCACTCACTCACTCATACAAACACACACACATGCGCACGCACATACTATATGCACACACACACACACACACACACACACACACACACACAGAACACACACTCTCTTATTCCTCCCAGACAAACTCACACTCACGCACACGCCTGCTTCAGACAGACACACTCTGACGTGAATGTCCATTTGTCGGACACTCAAACAGCTCCCTCCTGCCGCATCTCATTTTGTGACCTGTGAATGGACCAGAGAGAGAGAGAGAGAGAGAGAGAGAGGGAGAAGGAGAGAAAGAAAGAGAGGAAGGGAGATAGAGAAAGTGAAAAATGATGATGATGTTGGTGATAAGAATAGACTGAAAGAAAGAGGGTGATGATGATGATGATGATGATGGCGACGACAACAACAAAGTTGGTCAGGTCAAGCTGTTAATGATGGACCTCCTCCTGTTGGGTCAAGTGTGACTCATCCCAGAACAGTGACTTGTCTCAGGGGTCAGGAGAATGGAGTGGGATGAATCTGAATCTGTTCTCTGGAATGGAGTCATGTGAATCGTGTGAATCAAAGGCTGTTTGGCTCAGAACTGCAGCAGAGAGCTGTTTGGGCCAGATGAGTTGAATCATTAGGGATGATTCAGTGGAGTACTGCAGCAGAGACTGCAACAGCAAACAACAAAAAAACAAACAGATCTCTGGATGAGAAGCTGCTAGCGACCTCGCCGGATCTCTCATAGCAACCAACCAGATGCTGTTTCAAAATCAAATACTGTATGCAATCAATCAGCTGATTTTTTCCCATCTCCTCTATTCTCTCCTGTCTTCTCTCCTCTCCTCTTCTGTCATCTTTTCATCTCCTCCCCTCTTCTCCTCTCCTCTCCTCTCCTCTACTCTCTTCTCTCATCATTTCATCTCCTCCCCTCTTCTCCTCTCCTCTCCTCTCCTCTCTTCTCTCCTCTCCTCTCCTCTCCTCTCCTCTCCTCTCATCTTTTCATCTCCTCCTCTCCACTCCTCTCCTCTCCTGTTCTCCTCTCTTTTCCCTCCTATCTCCTCTCCTCTTCTCATCCTTCCTCTCATCCTTCCTCTCATCCTTCCTCTCTTTTCCCTCCTCTCTTCTCTCCTTTCCTCTTTTCCTCATCTCCTCCTCTCTTCTCTCCTCCTCCTCTCCTCTCCTCCTCTCTCCTGTCTAGTTTGTCTGTCTGTAGGACATTGCCATTTATATTGATCTGATCTATTCAGACAGAATAATTCCCACTTAGCCTTTGAAACACACACACACTATCTCTCGCTGTCTCTCTCTCTCACACACACACACACACACACACACACACATGCAAACATGCACACACATACATACATACATATGCAAATAAATGTGTGTACATACTCAGGCACACACACATACACACACACACACACACACACACACACACACACACACACACAGACCACCGAACATGACATTCGCAGACACTCAGAGCAGTTTGTTTGGCTGGTGGTTGGTGTGTGAGTGAGCTTATGCGACAGAGGTAGAGAAAGATAGAACTGGGCAGACAGGGAGAGAGAGATGGAGAGAGGGAGAGAGAGAGAGAGAGAGAGAGAGAGGGGTGGATGAATGAAGAGACAGAGGCGGAGAAGAGGAGACGGAATGGTGAAGAAAGAGAGCGAGAGTTAGAGGACGGGAGAGAGAGACAAGTAGAGAGAGAAAGAGAGAAAGCAAAAAAAAGAGATGGAGAGAGAAAAAGGGGTGGAGAGAGAGAAAGAAGGATGGAAAGAGAGAGTAAAGTGCTTGGCTGTGGTCTGACAAGTCTAATAAGAATCCATTTTTAATGCTGCCTGCCAGGCTGCTGAGAGCACGCGCGCACACACACACACACACACACACACACACACCATCAGAATAATGAGAGCAATCTCTGGGGACCTGACACAAACAGACCAGCAAGTACCCTGTCACACACACGAGCGCACACCCTCACTGCTCATTGCTCACACGTACACACACACACAGAGACACATACACACACGTACGTGCGCACGCATACACACACACACAGTACTGCCATTTCAGACAGCTTGTGTGAGGCCTTGTGTTATTCTGGTATTTTGTCGCTAAAACTGTGTGTGTTTTGTGTGTGTGTTTTCCAGTACGAGTTCAAAGCCAAGAACATCAAGAAGAAGAAGGTGAGCATCGTGGTGTCTGTAGACGGAGTCAAAGTGGTGCAACGCAAGAAGCAGAAGGTTAGTGATGCACACACACACACACACACACACACACACACACACACACACACACACACACACACACACACATATGTCTGTCCATAGTCAAAGTGGCGCAACACAAGAAGCAGAAGGTAAGTGATACAAATTACACACACGTGTGTACACACACACACACACACACACACACTCACACACACACACACACACACATACACAGACACACACACACACACACACACACACACACACACACACACACACACACACACACGCATATGTCTGTTCATAGTCAAAGTGACGCAACACAAGAAACCAAATGTTACACACAGACGCACACACACATACACACACATGTTTGTACACCAGAGATGTGTATATGCAAATGCTGGTGTATGTTTCCCACATGCAAACATACAGAAGCATGCAAATGTTCACAGTATGTGGTGTGTGCGTGTGCGTGTGCGTGTGTGTGTGTGTGTGTGTGTGTGTGTGTGTGTGTGTGAGAGAGAGTCTGACTAAAACACTCTTTCTAAAACAACCCTTCTCCCTGCAGAGGAAAGAATGGACATGGGACGAGAGCAAGATGCTGGTGATGCACGATCCCATCTACAGGTGAGTGACCTTTCACCCCGGTACACCTGCTCAACTCATTACCCCGGCAGTCAGCAAGCTTCACAAAACACTAGTAACAACACTAACGTCATTTAGAGATATAACCACATCAGTAACCCCCCTGCATTTAGACATATGACCACATCGTATACAGTAACTACACTAACCCCATTTAGAGATATAACCACATCGTACAGTACATACACCAGTAACCCCCCCTGCATTTAGACGTATGACCACATCGCATACAGTAACTACAGTACACTAACTCTATACATTTAGAGCTATAACTACATCATACACCAGTGAAGGCACTACTAACCCTATACATTTAGACACGCAGTATAACCACATCATACATACACCAGTAACACCACTAACCTCATGCATTTAGACATATAAGTACATGGTACACCAGTAACAGCACCAGTAATGGCAGGTAGATATGTAACTGAGGGATGCACAGCTTGTAATGGTACGGATGTCAGTGCTTAGCAAGGAAAGCCCCTGCTCATTGGCGAGGGAGACCCCTACTGCTTGTGTGGTCTTTCCACAGTGCAGTCCTGGGATGCCCCAGTCGTTACAGCTCCAGTTAGAGCTCGTTCCTGGCTTTGCAGACAGCCACTCTCATCATTAGCGTTAGCGACGCACGTAGCGCTAATGGAGCTGGATGTGTATGCATGCATGTTTTAATGTATGGATGGATATGTGAATGCGTCCAGAAACAGGGCTGGACCACTTACAGGGCTGTATGAATTATGCATACGAGTGTGAGTGTGTAAATGTGTTTAATGTGTGTGTGTGTGCGTGTGCGTGTGTGTGTGTGTGTGTGTGTGTGTGTGTAGATGGGTGTGGGTGTGTGTGGGTGGAGTGCTAAAGGAGGCATTTAAGAGGGTCGAGGAGAGGGGGCAAGGTCACTCTGTGGAGTGGGCCAGTGTAGAACAGAGCACACACACACACACACACACACACACACACACACACACACACACACATATGCAGACACACACATAGAGGTTGAGTACTGACACACACAAACACACAAACGCACACACAGACACACACGCACACACACACACACACACACACACACACACACACACACACACACACACACACACACGTATGCAGACACACACATACAGTAGAGGTTGAGTACTGACACACATACAGTACACACACATGCACAGACAGACACAGAGAGACATAGACATAAAGAGAGAGAACATTTTGAACTTTACTGAACTTATTCAGAAGTACTTTGTGTATTTTTTTGTACTGCAAAAATGCACACACGCGAGTTCAGACAGGTTGAGTTATGAATGCAACAAGAGCTCTGCAGAAACTCTCCCCTCAGTGTCAATATTTAATGTCAAATCATCAAGTGTGTCATGAGCACATTTGCATAACTGTGGGTGTGTGTGTGTGTGGGTGTGTGTGTGTGTGTGTGCATGCGTGTGTGTGTGTGTGTGTGTGTGTGTGTGTGTGTGTGTGCGAGTGGTTTATTAAATAATAGATATGTGTTGGAGGATCTCATGTGGGAATGAAATGTTTTCTACACACACACACACACACACACACACACACACACACACACAGAAGAGAACACGTCTCTCATGTTCCGAATAAAATCTCAGCCTCTTCTGTAAACATGCAAACTCCATTTAAACACACTAGCTGTGTTTACATAGTGAGTGTACAGTACAAGCTTCAAACTTCCGGAGATAAAGGCAGTTTGGAATACAGTGCTGCCACCTCCAGTGGAAAAGAATCTCTAGCTCAAGCCCAGGCCCAATGTTTGTGTGTGAACGGCAGAGCATCTGGAGAGCCTTGGTTTAGCAGTTGCCTTTATGATTATGAACTGACAAAATTGTAATTTAAATCAACAAATCGTTGATATGAAAATTAAATCTCTCCCTCTCCCTCTCTATTCTCCTTTCTGTTTCCCTTTCTCTCTCTATCTATCTATCTCTCTCTCTCTCTTTCTTTCTTTCTCTCTGTCTCTGTCCCCACATGTAGGATATTCTATGTGTCCCATGATTCTCAGGATCTGAAGATCTTCAGCTACATCGCTCGAGACGGCTCCAACAACTCCTTCAGATGCAACGTCTTCAAGTCCAAGAAGAAGGTGAGAAATGTCTCTCGCTCCTTCAGCCTCTTGCCCTGTGTCTCTCTTTCTCTCATCCCCCTTTCTCCATCTTTTCCTCAACCTCTCCATTTCCCCTCTCTCTCTCTCTCTCTCTCTCTCTCTCTCTCTCT